>NC_045732.1:17319843-17531872 GCF_009834535.1 Camelus ferus
TAAACGGCAGACTTGTGGAGTTGCGACAATTGGGAGCCAGTATTTAATAGTGGACCACAATTCCATGTCCATTTGATAAAAATGGGAGACAACACTGTGATTTCAGCAATGCTGTGAAGACATTCTCTCCAAAAAAAAAAAAAAAAAATCTCCCTTTGTTACATTACCAGAGAAACTCCATTCAGAGTTTCATTCAGAATGGCCATCATTAAAAAGTCCACAAACGATAAATGCTGGAGAGGGTGTGGAGAAAAGGAAACTCTCCTACACTGTTGGTAGGAATGTAGTTTGGTGCAGCCATTATGGAAAACAGTATGGAGATTCCTCAAAAAACTGAAAATAGATGTACCATAGGATCCAGCAATCCTGCTCCTGGGCATGTATCTCCAGAGGAAATTCTAATTCCAAAAGTACATGCACCCTAATGTTCATAGCAGCACTATTTACAAGAGCCAAGACATGGAATTTACCTAAATTTCCATCAACAGATGACTGAATAAAAAAGGTATGGTGTATATATATGTAATGGAATATTACTCAGTGATAAAAAGAATGAACTAATGCCATTTGCGACAATATGGATGCACTTGGAGATTGTTATTCCATTGGATTAAGGCAGTGGTTCTCTACTGGAGTTCACTTTAGAACTGTTGGGGCATTTTCTCAAAAGACAGATAGATGCCTGGCTCCCTAGACAGAGCAACCGAATCAAATCACTCCACTTGGTTAAGACTGGATGGCAAATTCCATTTCCAGTAACGATGGATGAACTCCTGGGAGACCAAACCAAAAGTGGAGCACCAGTTCCTGAGGCGCGAGAGCCAGATGAGAAGGGAACTCACTGAGGTTTTCAGATGCTTCCTTTCCAAGTCCCGGGGAAGTGGTGTAGCTCCTTTGTCTGGAGTGTTGGGAAGGAATCGTTGCCAAAAATTGTTTTGTTCTCCAGTCTCTCAACCACAACTGAGAGTTTCATTTTAACATCCTTTTACACCAAAATTGAAATGATGAATCCTTAGGAAGTTACATATTCCTTTGTGCTGTATTTTGGGTAGACACTACCAGGTGAATAAAAGCAGTTACTTGCATATGTGGTTAGGACTTAATTGTGTTGAAGATATCTGATATTAGAGATAAGCACATAATTTAATGTATTCATTTCAAGGACATAAAATATTTTAGAGGACTAAAACATACTACTGAAATCCTCACTGGTGATTAGGGAAAAGCAGTACCAAATTCGTTACCAAACCTAACTATGATCTTGCTTAATTGAACTCCTAAAGTAAGGAGTTTTCTAAAGTTGAATAAAGCAACTGACCATGAGCCTTTTCTTTCTGTTAGTGTTTCTGGTGCCAGCCCAGGCCTTGGAGGTCTCGGAGGAGCAGCAGCACATGGGCTTTCTCATCTCATGGCGAGCTGAGTACTCAGTACATACGTCCTCCCTGGCTCAGGGGGGAGAACTTACTTGCCCTCCTAACTTCCTTGGGTCCTCTTACCCACGTGGCAAAAGCAAGGAAAAAATAGCAGGGCTCACTGTGACTCTCCAGGTCTCAAGTTCAGAAAGGAATTTACTCAAATCACCTCTTCTTTTCTTGCAAGAAGCTTACGTTGGCGTGCCTAATTATTATAAATGCTAACTCCAATCAGATGCTTAAGATTATCCATTAACCATTCAAACAGGCACCTGGCTCCATTTGAAATTGTTCTATTTTTTAAGGGCTACACCCCCTTTTTGTTTTTGGACACTGCTTTTGAAATTCACTGAAAAATAACGATTTCCAAATGAGCAGGTAAAGGCATTGTTGAATGCACTGGATGATGCAATTGGAGACGGGAAAAGCTGAAGGCTTTTTCGTTTGCACGACTCAGTCATCATGCAGATCACATACGTGCGTGTTGAGCAGAGAAACAGCACTGATTTGATTCATAAGACTGGACCTGTAATTCCGGCTCTACCATCAATTATTTGTGAAGTCTTGAATGTGTCATTTCACCGGGTGGGAATTTATCTTCTGCATGGTAAAAACAGGGTGGTGGTGTGTCGTCTATTTCTAAAGTGATTGCCAGGTCTAACAGTTGATGATTCTGAGCACACTGTACTTTTCTTGGTACTGACTTGATTCGGTCTACTGTTGGAGGTCATAAATATTTTGATAACCTTCCCATCAGTCCTTGGGACCTAAATCTCTTTTAAGAAAATGCTACACAAGTGTTTTAAGGAAATAAGGGGACGGAGGGTTGTTCTTATGTGGAAGGAATTTTATCCTTAATGCATTAATAATTTGCAGCCCTTTTCTTCTTGAAATCTAATCTGTGAACCCCTATGGGAGTATATATTCTTCAGGGGTTCTCATAAATTACCATGATTGGACAGTTAGGAACCTATTCATGACCAAACCAGGTAGGTTAGCAAATTATTTATAGTTTTATTCTCAGAGGCAACTGCAACCCTTTTACTATCTACTAAAGTATTCTCAATGCAGAAGATTGGAACAACGCATCACTGAAAAGATGCCATTTAAAAATGCTCTCAGACTGGGCATCTCAAACTTTAACATGCACAAACCACTTGGGGATCTCATTAAGATGTAGGTTCTGAATCAGTAGGTCTGTGATGGGGTATGAGATTCTGCATTTCTAGCAAGTTCCCGGCTGAGGCCAATGCTGCTAGTCTTTTGAGTAGCCAGGCACTAAGGGACTGGATAAAATGTATGTGGACTGTCTCATTTGTCAGTCAGTTTGCCCATTACAAAGACAGATAGGCTGCACACCACTTCCAAAACACACTACCTGAGCTCACGTGAGATGGATCTCTTTCCAAACAGTACATCAATAAAATGGCATGTTTCAACATTAAATATTCATGACTTGTCTTCCTCTTGCTTCTTTCAAGCGTTTTGACATTTACTTAAGTAATTACTGTCACTTTCAAATGGCAGCCCATATTTTCGTCCTTTGTAAATCCCCCTATGTTATTCATGCCTTTGTTCCGTTTCCACTCTTGGAAGCTGCCTTTATCGGGTTTGCCAGGTGGATTCTGCGCATATCCGGAATTAATCTCCATGGCCCATCAGAGTGTTAGCCAACTTCATTTAATCAAGGGAAGACGCAAGGACAGAGGACAGTGACGGGGCTGGGCGGGGGCAGGCCGGGGTGGTGGGGGGGGGTTGGAGATTGGGAGGCGGATGACCACTGTGACCTATACTGATCAGACAAAACAAAAAAAAGCCACTTTCTGCTCACGTCTTCTGAGAACTAGCAATGCCAGAATCTTAATGTGTTTTGCTAAATCCATTACAAAGAGTTGTCTTCCAGACATGCAGGTTGACATGGTAGCTTCATATACCCTTTGTTTATCAAGATTCTCCATATTACAAAATATTTCAGAACTGACACATTGTTTTCCTCTCTTTGTGAGTTCATTTGAGATTCGAGTTGTGGGAGATGCTTAAAGGAATGAGAGGTGCTCCTAATTGTGCTAAAATCGCCAAATATATTATTAATCCTCTAAGCCTATTTAGTGAATTTAACACACAGCCAGTTAGGCACGACTCTCATATGAATGGCTGATTTTTCTTTCTTTATTAAAGGGAAAAGTCATTTTCTGATTAAGAAGTGGTTCCTTTTTTTAATGAAAATTCTTTTGGTTCTGCTATACAGAAATAAATCATCAAAGCTCTCTCAGGGATGGCTGTAAATATTTTGTACTTGTGCACTTTTGAAATAAAAGTTGAAGTCATTTTAAAGTCGATCAGTCTTTGCCAACATTTGGGTATTAGCACGCTATTGCATAATACAGTGAGCTGGCAGAACAGAAAGCAATCAGCCAAGTTTAAATGTTCATAGATTCTTTTTCTTTTTTTGGGGAGAGCTTGAGGCACGCAATTAGCAGATATTTCACATTTTAATTTTTCAGGTAAAGAAATCCGGAAGAAGTGTACTCATTTAATCCAAGTTCTGAGTGGGTCAGATGGACAAGGGGAGACGTTACTGTTTTATGGTATCTGCCACAGCAGAAGCTTAATTTGGGAGGAAATTATACTTTTTAAATGACCTCTTGACAATATTTCTTTAATGTGATCATATACATTGTTTTTTCTTCCTGGCAGGCTTTATGCCTCCTCCTTTTCCACCTGAGAGACAAAAGAGCAATCCTTAATAGGCAGCTTTTTGTTACGTGCTGTGTCTGAGTATCCCCATGCAGTAGACTATAAAACACCTCCCACCTTGTTGTAAGTGACAGAATCTCTCTCTCTCTCTTCTCTCTTTCTCTTTCTCTTTCTCTCTCTCTCTCTCTCACACACACACACACACACACACACACATCCTTTGCAATCAGAACGTTCAGATTCTGCCACGTCTCAGCTGGCATCATCAAGGTCAGCTGTGTGATGTCAGTGAGTGTGCCTGTTAGGGAGGAAGAGTTCTCTGTGGGCTGCGCTGACATCTTTCTATGGAATGACTTCAGTGCTGATGCTCTGACTCCTCCCTCTGGGACCACAGATCCATCCTGACACACATCTGCAGGGGAAAAAATAGCTCACAGTCTCATTTACTCAGGCGCAGCCTTTTTTTGGCAGCCTCTGGGCCACTTCAGGTGAGGTCCGCCACCTGCGTGTTTGTGAACATCACAGAGCACAGAGAACACAGGGCTCCTGCCCTGGCGGTCCTTTCCTGGGCTCATTTCCATGCTTCTGTGTCAGTTCATCTTTCGAGTTCCCTTCCATATAACCTCTCGGCTCTTGAAATGCCTGAAACTGAATATGTTTACCTTCTTTTCTGTGATGGATGCTATTAAGAATTGCTTCTTCAGGCTTAACCTTCTTTCCCCTTGACTCAGATAATCATGGGAGATGTTTTCTTTTCATTTCAGGGTGATCTAACACTCGAGATTTGGCACCACCATTCAGTCAAGTAGTCAGTGATCTGTAGGAGATCACAATGCACTAAGAAACTTGCTTTTTACATGGTCCTTTAATGCGACACTTCAAGGGTTGGGGGCATGGAGCAAGGAGATATTATTATCTTTTTGCTCTATGATGCCTCTCTGTGGTGAGCCTACTAATATTGGAGAAAATTATGTTGGAAAAAAATGACCTCTTTAGGATTGCTCTCCAATATTGATCCTAATACCAGTGCATACATATCTGATATTAGAAAGGAAACTCATTTATGCTATCCTCATCATCCATATCACTAGTGAGGGAAGTTTTGATCTTTTCTGTCAGAGATTGGGGACTTTACAAAATTGGGCTTGAAGTGGGAATAATAAATTTAGGTGTCTATTCCATAAGTGAAATAGTGCCTCTGGTCCACATTACACCCCTGAAATGTCACTCAAAACTAGATGATTAGAATTATAGTCCAATTTGTCATTTATTTCCTTTATACCCCTATTTAAGAAATTTTGCCTACTCATAAGTCATGAAAATAGCATTCTATATTTTCTTCATTGCTCTACTTTTACATTTATAGCTACATTATATCTGAAATTAATTTGGGGGATGATGTGGGAATAGTGGTCAAGATTGACTGTTTTTTCCATTTGGGTATTTAAATAATCCACAACCATTTACTGGAAACATCCTTTCTCTCACTGCACTTAAGAATCAATTTTGTCATAAATCATGTGACTGTATATGGGTGAGTCTGTTTCTGGACTCTCTGTTTTGCTTCAGTAATCTATTTGTCTCTCCCTGCACCAGTACCACATGGTCTCAATTCCTTTAGCTTTATAATAAATCTCGACATCTGGCAATGTCCTCCAGCTCTGTGCTTCTTTGGGACTGCCATGGATACCTTGGCCTTTGCATTTCCATATGAATGTTACAGTCAGTTTGTGCATTTTCACATTGATTGAGATTGCATCAAATCTATGCATCCATTTGGAGAGAAATAGTATGTTTATAATACTGAGCCTAGTAATCCATGAATACAGTATCTGGAGGAGCAGGATTAAAATTTAAAAAGATCCGCCTCCCCCCAAATCAAGCATTTAGTTGAATGCCAGATATGTCCTGAAAAAATATGTGAAGGCGAATATTAGCTTCATTCTTGCTCTCCACTCTTTTTTTCTTCTCCTCTCCCTTTCTTACCACCCAAAGCCCAGGAATTTCAGGGATTCTTTTGGGTGCTGGGCATTCCAAATTCTGTATTACTTCTCACCAACCAAAACTCACATATCACACAGTAACATAATACAAAATTGTGATGAGTTACTCATTTCAGAAATGTTAGTTATGCTGAGAACTGTAGGCACTGTATCGCGCAGTATTTTTATTGGTGTATCAGTAACTATGATCATAATACTGCTGCATAACAAACCACCACGACATCTCAGAGGCATACAGCAATAAGCCTGCACGTTTGAAGATGAGCTTGGGGGAATGACTAATCTGGGAGGGACTGACTTTCTGTGTCTCTCATTTTCTTCCCAGGAGCAAAGAGATAGTAAGTTCTTCTCACGGTGATAGCAAAGGTGCAAATGAGAAGGCCCAACCTTTCAAGTGCTTTTTAAGCTTCATGTTTCCCAACATTCTGTCTAATGCAAGTTAATGGATAAACCCAGAATCAAGGTATGGGCTCTAATTCAAAAAGATACATGCACCCCAATGTTCACAGCAGCACTATATACAATAGCCAAGACATGGAAGCAACTTAAATGTCCATCAACAGATGACTGGATAAAGAACTTGTGGTATATTTATACAATGGAATAGTACTCAGCCATAAGAAAGAATAAAATAATGCCATTTGCAGCAACATGGATGGACCTAGAGATCATCATTCTAAGTGAAGTAAGCCAGAAAGAGAAAGAAAACTACCATATGATATCACTCATATGTGGAATCTAAAAAAAAAGAAAAGAAAACAAAAGGACACTATGAACTCATCTACAAAACAGAAACAGACTTGCAGACATAGTAAATAATCTTATGGTTACTGGGGAAAGAGGGTGGGAAAGGATACATTTGGGAGTTTGAGATTTACACATGTTAGCCATTATATATAAAAATAGATTTTTTAAAAAGTTTCTGCTGTATAGCACAGGGAACTATGTTCAATATCTTGTAATAACTTTTAATGAAAAAGAATATGAAAACAAATATATGTATGTATATGCATGACTGGGACACGGTGCTGTACACCAGAAATTGACACATCGTAACTGACAGTACTTCAATTAAAAAAAATCAAGGTATGGGCAAGTATACTTCACCCACAAAAATGAGGTGGGGTAAGTCAATAATTTTTAACAATAACTTAATATACCAAGGTTGGGAAATCTTACAAGTTCTTACTAAACCACGTGAGCTTATTATTAACCACCAATGTATAATCAAATTGTTTCAATGAAACAACAGAAATTAACAAGTTTGTTTATATTGCCTAATGAACTCCTTTGTTTCATATGTATCCAGTCCACATTTCATCAGTGACACGATCTCTTCTGACTCTAAAACTCATTTTATTAATCCTGTCCTCTCTTATGGTATCAGCTCACCACGACTTCAACCTGACCAAATTGACTCCTTCTCCACTCTTCTCAGTCTCTGAGAATGGTCCACCCAAATCTCCAAGCAGAAGTCTGGGAAGCATTCTTGATTATTTCCTTCTTTTGGCCACTCCTTATATTCAATCAATCCCCAAGTGTTATTGCTTATATTTCCTAAAATTCTCTCAGATCAGACCACTTCTTTTCAGAGTTCAAACTACCCTCATTTGTCATCTAGTCTACTGTACCTGCCTCCTAAATGATCTCCATAATTCCTGAGTTGATTCCATCTAATCCAAATACCATAGCTTAATCTAAGTGACTTTTCAAAAATATAAATCTGATAATGCCATTTCTCCCACTTTCCACCCAGATCCCACAATCCAACCCACTCACCAACTGGATAACTGTGTCTGAAACTGCTAATTGCCCCCATTATCCATTCTTCCTTTTGACCTTTAGTAATAATATCCTTGAGTTTTTGTTATGCATATGACCGATCAGATAGACTGCATTCCCAGTCTCTTTGAAATCATAGTACTCAGTGTTGGCCAAAAGGATACGAGCAGACATGATGAATGAATGTCTGGCTCATTTGCTTTGAAGGAAAGGATCATGGCTTTCACATTCCTCCTGGAATACAGACATCATAGTGGGACTTGGAGTGGCCATTCAGATCATGAGATACAAGCCATAGGTTGGAGATTACAGAGCAACAAGATGGAAAGGGCCTGGGTACCCACACTATAGATCTGTCTTATCTCCCTGGATGATTTATAATTGGACTTATAAGAGGGAAAATCAGTATCTATTTTGTTGAAGCCACTTATATTCGGGTGTCACTGCTAGAACAGCTGAGTCTGTATCCTAATATTATTGACTTCTGCCCAGCTTGACTGCCATATCATTTACAACTTCCCAACCTAGCTGGTGATCCTTCCTTTGTCACATCTCTGTGCCCTTATATGTGTGCCCCACTCATCTACTGGGTTAATTTCCCATCCTTTCATGATTCAGCAGAAGTCCTTCCTGTTCTGGAAGCCTCACTAATGCCTTCTGTTGGGTATTTTTTGAAGTATGTCTCCCCTGGTCTTCCATAGCATTCACACTGGTCATTAATCTATTAAAGCACTTAATACATTGTGTTGAAAGTGGGATTTGCTCATCTGCCTTACTTTAACATGGCTTCTTTCTCAACTGCCCGACCTATTCTCTTACTGTGGGTTCCTGGAGGACAGGATTGGTCTTTTTTTTTTTATCTTGGATGCTTAAGAGTGGGTGATAAGTAAATTCACTTTAAAGGAGTAAATGAATAAATGATTTCTGTGCACACTTAGTGAATCTGTATCTTCTTGGAATGCTCTATGTCTCCTGGAAAAAAGCAACATAATTGAGCCAAAGCATTTGTTAAATTAGATGTTTTTGGTCTATTTAGATATTTTAGGTATGCCTCAACTGAACTCTAGTTGGAAAGCTCTCTTTTTTATGCACAGAAAAGAAACAGAAAATTTTTCAGAGGGGAAAATTACTTAAATGTTAAGTGTTATTTTGATTTAAAATAAAAGTCAGTTGCCTGGTAAAATATTAGGTTTTGCTTGATCGCATGAAGAGACCAAGTATTTCTACACCTATTACATTTACATCTTCTACAATTTGGGGTTCTTTGAATTATTTGCCTATTGAGACTAAAAAAAAAAAAAAAAAAAAAAAAAAAAAACCAAAAAAAAACCTCCCACTGCCCCTGAACAGACGTGTTTATGCTTGAACTGCCTTCGAGGATCTACCTCTCTCAGTAGCAGCCACACATACGTGCCTTCCTCAGCTGGCGTGTGTTTGTCCTTATGTAAGGAATTGTCTTCTCTCCTTCCTCCTTGAAAACCTTTTCCCTTTTCTCCCCCAGCCCAAAGACAAGTTCCTTTTGATTTATTCATTGGAAAATTGGGAAAGTCCCAATTATAGAAGCCAACAGGACCTAGAATTGTTACCTGACAGTGACATTTGAAACCCTTTAACTTTCTATTGCCTTTGAGTGATAGTTAAGTTTCTGGGCAGAAGGTAGAATTAAAGATGTTTATAATACATTCCCTTTTTTGTGTACCTAAAACCTCAAGATTTCATTTAAAAATCCCTTTAATGTACATTTTCAGTTAATTGGTCTCTTTTTCTAATTTAATGTTTTCTAAACAACATATGGTCATTGTAGAAAACAGAGACAATAGTCAAATAAAACTGATTAAATTTAAATTATCCCTGTATTCAATAATACATACTCCTTATAGAACATATAGACCATATAGTTAAAGGATAATTTTTAAATTATCCAAAAGTTCAACATCTAGACAGAACCATTATTACAGTCTCTCTCTGTATGTATGTATACATATATACAATACACAGATGTAGATACACACATTTTTAACCAAAAACATAAAAATATTGTACATGTTGTTTCTTAGCCTACTTTTTCACTTTTTAATATATAATGAACATTAGCATTTTCCTAATTCTTAATTATTCTTCCAGTCTTATTTTAGTGGCTGGATTATATTCCATTGTGCAATTATATAATAATTCATTTACTCAGTCCATACTTGGTGCATATTTAAGCTGTTTCCAATTTCTTCCCTCATGAACATAATTTTAGCAAATACCCACATTAACTAGATTTTCAAAGTCCTGTGATTTTCCCCCCTTAGGATAAATTCCTAGAAGTAGATTTGCTAGATCAAAAGATATGCAAAGTAGAAATTAAGTCTTTTCATATGCATTGTCAAATTGTCTTTTCTGGATTTATTCTAATACTTATATATTGCTTTTTAGTCATAAGCAATGTGCCTCATGAGCGTATTCTGTCTCTTGTTCACTCCCTATGATCTCTGGGAGCCCCGAGGGATGTGGGATGTTATTAACTGTGGCTGGGCTACCCGCTGACTGTGAGCAGAGAAGAACCCTTATCAGACACATACTGGTGTCTGCCTTGCTGGGGTCCATCTTTATAGAGAGACCCCTAAAACCTTCCCTTAAGCCCTCATGGTGGCCCTTGGGAAAGAGCCAGCCAAAGTTTCCAGTCTCAACTCGGGTGCCTTGCCACTAATAGGTAAAGTGGCCCAATGCTAGCGTTTCGTTTTTAAAGGCTAATCAAAGGACATGTCAATGGCAGACTTTTTGTCTATTCCTGAGAATCAACTTTTTCACGGAGATTTCACAAATGGTCACGTTCTCACAATACTGGCTACACAGATGCCGCGCTATAAAGAAATCACTGTGGGGTAGAGGTGCATGTAATGGTTACTGTAAATTTAATAGGGAACACGGATACATTATGGTCATGGCCAGCCTCCCATTACTGCTCCCAGCACAGTGCATTGCTCAAAGTAGGAAGTCAGTAAACATTCACTGAAAATTAAATGGATAAGTGAATGAATGTTGTCTGTTATTCTTGATGTGTAAAAGTGTTTATGTATGGTTACAGTACTTGAGACTCTAGCCATGACTGGGGTATAGCCACATTCTTCTTCAGTCTCACTTAAGTCTGCAAGAAGACACAAATGCAGGGGGGTGGTAGCTCGATGGAAGAGCGCATGCCTAGCATGCAGGAGGTCCTGGGATCGATCCCCAATATCTCTATTTAAAGAAAGATACAAGTGGAGCTAGAAATGTGACTCAGAAAGAAAAAGACTAATAATTATTACAAATATCACAGTTCTGTCAATTAGTTATGAATATGGTGAGTGGGATGGCCCAATTAGGACTGGAAAGTTTTGAATAATAATGATAACCCTAATTAATCCTAGAAATTTTGGTGTTTACTTTTTAGGGGATGAGATTGGCAGCAAGTCTTATGAGACAGGAAAGAAGACTATGCCTATTAGCGGAATCAAAGAATGCTGTCTGATCATACACACACACACACACCCTCTTTGATGCTATGCAGAAGATGCTAATTATCTGGCATTTTTAGAAAAAAAATCTGTATTCATTATCTATTGCTGCATAACAAATTACCCCCAAATTTAGTGGCTTAAAGCAATACATGTTCATTATCTCAAAGTTTCTGTGGGTCAGGAATCCACATACGGCTTAACTGGGTCCACTGTCTCAAGGTCTCTAACAAGGCCATTGTCATTTGAAGGCTAACTTAGAAAGGATTTGCTTCCTAGCTCACCCATGAGGTTGTTGGATCCATGTTGGACTGATGGCCTCAGTTCCTCATTGCCTGTTGGTCAGAGGCCTCCCTCAGTTCCTTGCCATGTGGCCTCTCCACAAGACATCTTCCAATATTATATCTGGATTTATTAGCGTGAGCACATAAAAAGGCAACAGAGAGAGGGCAAGTGAGATGGAAGGAAGTCACAGTGATCTGGAAGTTTTGTTACTTTCAACTGAGGATGCCACATCCTATTTTTTTGTATTCAATTTTTAGAACAACTTGCTATGGTGATCCAGGTACACTCAAAGGGTAGGCGTTATACATGGGTGTGACCACTAAGAGGTGGGGATCCTTGGAGCCATCTTAGAAGCCTGCTTGCCACGGAACCCACAAAGGGAAGTGAGTATATCTCTCTATCTATTTGTCCATCTGTCTGTCCATACATCCATCCATCTATCCATCTATCTACCTACTGCACATCTCTATTAAGATTCCACTAGTTAAACAGCTCATGGGGAATGTCTGCAGCCTAGATTAGCTTTATAGACCTTTGTCTCCTTAAAACTGATGATTCATTTCCTCATCCTCTGTCCTCCATAGGTAGCACCTTGTTTAGTATCAGATTGACAGGATATTATGGCATCAGCAGTAGCAGTAAGACCAACAAACTTTTATTGGGCAACTAAGTGCCTATGTAAGGAACACGCAAGGACTACAAGGATATTAAGTTCATCCATCCCTTTTTTAAAAAAATTTAATGAGTATTTATTGAATGCCTTTCACTTGCTCTACGCAAAGCATTTCAGAGATACAAAGGTGAATATTAGTGTCTCATTAAATGTTTATCTAGTTAAAGTCATTATAAGAGGTCCAGAGCCGTGCTCGTGGGGAGATTCTAGACTGGTCTGAGCAAAGAGGAGGTGCTACCCAGTTTGGTTCCCCTGTACAAGTCCTTCCCCCAGCAGCTCTCCACTGCAGTGCCGCTGGGCTGACCTCCACAGGCTGGGCTGGAACCTTGATAGTAAGCCCGTGCTGTCAACACAGCCAGCTAGAACAGTGGTTCTCAAAGCTGGTGTTGGACGACCAGCATCAGCATCACCTGGGAAGCCGTCAAAGATGCAGATTGTTAGGCTCATTCCTGACACTAAGTCAAGATTTCTAGGGGTGGGACCCCAGCACTGTGTGCTTTAAGGAGCCTTTTAAGTGATCCAGTTTGAGAGCCATTGACCCAGAAGATTTTTTGCCCTTATTTCACAGTAAAGTTTTCCCCCAATGCCAGAGATAACGTGCATTCAAATTCCAAGCTGGGCTTAGCCTTAAAGTCCCCTAAAAAGGCTGATTTGGAAATCACCCTTTCTTCCATTGTCTTTCAGCTGCCAGTTGCTTCTCCATATCTTCCCCTTCTGCCTTTTTCTGTACCCTTCTATACCCTTGTATGGGCACTCTCGCTCTGGTCTTTAAGTCACTGCTAAATGAAATTCAAGAAGTTTTCTCCATCTCATTTATGGAGAAAGATGCACACATAACCACCACATGGTCAGAATGATGTAAGTCCTAGTCATGATCAAGGTGGAAATAAATGTTGGCACAAGCCAGGGGAAAGATGATTTTGTTGCAGCTGGGAGGATGGGAGGCGCTATTACAGAAGAGAAAGCACTTGATCTGAGCTGTGGAAGATGAGAAGTATTCTCATAGACTGAGAAGTGGGGTAATTAGTGGTTTGCCATATACCTGACGTGATGGGCAGAGTGGTATGCTTGGAGGTACAACTCTGCAGGCATAGCCACTGGAATCATAGCTCTTCCCAACTTGTAGCATTATCCGCCTTAACCTGGATTTGTTCCGATCGGCCTCGGCCCCCTTTAAGAAAGCCTACTGTCCAGATTTTTCTCTCCTTTCTTATCTCATAAATGTTCTGAATTTTCTCCTTCATAAGATTATCATCTTATAAACACGCTAGAGCAGGCACATTTGTAGCTAATGGGGACAATTTGAGAGTTAATAGTCTGGGCAAGACTTACCAGTTAAGATCATATGAAAGCTATTTCATTTTGCCCAGAGTCTAGTAAGTCATCATAGCAGGCTTATAATCTTCCAGATCTGGGTGATGGGCTGAGGAGTCTGGTTGGCAAAGAGGAGGGGAGTGGGTGATTAAGAAAAGTTTTTAATTTCCAAAGAAGGAAAAGAGCCCAGAGGAGATAAATGAGCATTAATGATCCAGTTTTACTTAGATTTAGAATGTCATGATGGATTACAGTGATTCTTACTAGGGGAAGATTTTGCTCCCAAGGGGACATTTAACAATATCTGAAGACACTTTTGGTTGTCACAATGGGAGCAGGGAGCTACTGGCATCTAGTAGATAGAGGTCAGATATATGGCTGAACATCCTACAATGTGTAGGACAGCCCTCCCTGCAAACACCAAAGATTTATCCCATCCAAAATGTCAGCAGTACTGAGGTTGAGAAGCCCTGGATTAAAAGTACATTCAACACCAATCAGATTGGCTAAAATAAAATACAGTGACACACCAAGGGCTGGCAAGGATGTGGAGAAACTGAACAGAATCACTCGGGCACTACTGGTAGGAATGTAAACTGGTACAGCCACTCAGAAAAATAGTTTGGTATTTTCTTATAAAACTAAACCTCCAATCATCCTAAGACCCAGCAATTGTATCCTTGGGCATTTAATCAAGAGAAATGGAAATTTATCTTCCTACAAAACCTGTGCACAAATATTCAAAGCAGCTCTATTCATGATACTCCCAAACTGGAAACAACGCAGATGTCTTTCAATGCGTGAATGGAAAACAAACTATGCTACAACCATACCATAGAACATTACTTAGCACTAAAAACAGCTGACTTCCTATACCTGCAACAACTTGCACGAATCTTCCGAGAATTGTGCAGAGTGAAAAAAGCACGTCTCAAAAGGTTACATTCTATATGATTCCATGTATGTAACATGCTTGACTTGAAAAACTACGTACATGGAGAAGAGATTAGTGACTGTCAGGAGTTAAGGACAGGGAAACGAGGGGACAGGTGAGAGGTAGTTGTGCTCTGAAAACTGCAGTGCAGAGGATTCTGTGGTGATGGAACTGTTAGGATGTTAGCTGCACTGGTGGATAAACAAACCCACCCGTGTGATAACCTGGCATGGAACTAAGCGCACACACGCGCACACACACACAAATGAATACAAATAAAAACTAGGGAAATATCCTGGTTGTGCTGCTGTACTATGGTTTTGCAAGATGTTATTGAATGAAACTGAGTATCAAGTACACAGGCTATCTCTGTATTGTTCCTTAAAACTGCATGTGTATCTGTAATTATCTCAAAATCAAAAGTTAAAAAAAAGTTTCAAGCCACATACTTTGAGAGCATTAATGGTATGTTTTCCACAATCGTTCAGTAGGTTATAACTTTTCTTTTTCATGCCCATTGTGATTTCTGTCTTCTTTCCTCAAATTAAATGTAAGGCCTCAAGGTAAATCAAAATATATTCACCCTTGTTGATAATTTCTCAGCGTTACTAGATGTGAAAATTATAGTGAACCCCAGCCACCTTACCATTTTTGTTTGTAAATGCCACTGTCCTTCCTAACTACACAGGCTTCACGAGGCGAAGGAAACCTAGCCTGCTGACATCAATACAAATACGAAGCACTTGAAATAAAGCCATCCTCATCTCCAATAGACTATGATTCACAGAACTAAAGAAGAAGAATATAAAATATAACCTCAAGAGAAATTATAAACATCAAAGAGTGACATTTGAAGAAAACCAAAGTTCTCAAAATAGCTCTTTCATTCCAAGTTTTATATATTCAAATTTGTCATTAATACATTTCTAATTAGAACTCCATAGACATTACTCATGTAAATGTTGAGTCTAATGTATTTGTTCTCTTAATTTGTCACTGCTAAGAATATATCTATATTTCTTCTGTTCAGGATGAATGGTGATTTGCTAAAGCAGTTCCCTATTGCAGTTGTGTTAGTTGCTTTGCTTCTAAATCAGAGTCAATACCGTATCTCTGGTGCTAATGAGAATTCAGAGTGATGGATTAAAGATATAAAACCTGCTTTGTAAAATGAGGGATATTGCTATTTCTGAAACTATGGATGGTAGAAAGCAAGAGGAGAGCATGAGGTTAGGTTTTCCAACTCTGTGATGTTAGATTTACTTGACAAATAGAAGATGATCACAGTCTACGTGTCAGGACAAGATACAACCAAGGGGTCAGCACAATTTCAGAGAAGCATCTGCAAAATCACATAAGACAATGAGACTGTGTGCCTATAAAGGGTGAAAGAGAATTTCTCTTTAGTTAATGAGCAATATGGTAATTTAAGAAGTTATCTGGAAAAAAGTTTTGAGGATAAAATTTGACTAATGAAGTTTCGATAATCCACTTGTTTGACTAAAAATGATGTTTGTTTTCAAAAGTGATTTTGATAAATGAATGAGTGTTTCTTATTGCCCAGGAAGATATTGAAAAATTGTTTGATGGTAGGGACCACTGTCTTGATCCTGTTTTTATTTTTATTTTTTTAGTGAAGTATAGTCAGTTTACAATGTTGTGTTAATGTCTGGTGTACAGCATAGTGATTCAGTTATACATATATGCATGTATGTTTTTTGAATATATATTCCTTTTTAACAGGAATATCTCTATTTTATTATTTAGTAAGAAGTCTGCTCTTGCTTCCTGATAAATATACTTGCTCAGGTTAAAGAGACACTTCTATCCATCACTACTAATAATTTTATCATGAATTTCTGTCTAATTTTAGCATATAACCTATTAAAATGATCACATGGCTTTTTCCTCTTTAACTGTGTAAATTGTTTCCTGATGTTGAATTATCCTGATATTTCTCATGTGTGCTGTGTTTGCTATCCTTTTAAAATGTACTTTAATATTCAATTTGTTGTTTGTAAATATACATTAGCAGTATATTCATAAATGAGATCAGTCAAGAGTTTTCTTTGGGGGAGCGGGGCTGTCCTTATCTGATTAGCACGTCAGAGTTAGCTTAGGCACTTAGAAACAGATTTGGACTTTTATCTTTTTCGTAGCTTTGGAATAGTCTAATAGAATATATATTATCTTTTCTTTTTTTTTTTTAACATTTTTTATTGAGTTATAGATATCTTTTCTTTAAAGATATGATAGCCCTGTTCCATAGAACTAGCTGGGCATAATGGCTTTTGTGGGAGAAGGGAGAATTTAGACAATTAAAAAAATTTTCTTTTATGGCCTACTCAGTCTTTTTAAGTGTACTTGGGTCAGATTTAATAATTTTTGTTTTCTTTGAAAAATATTCCTATCATGTGTATTTGCAAAGCTATTGGCATATAACTAGTTTTCTTGCATGCTTTTGAAGGTCTTGGGCAAAGCAGAATTTGAAAATACTTAACTATACCAGCTATTGTATTGGGAAAAAAAATCTGTATTTAAAAAGACTGTGGGAAAATTAGGTCTCACTCTGTCAAGTGCCCTCTACTTTCGGGAAGGCTTGCCTTAAACACAGTCAGAATTGGCAGTTGCCCGGATGACGTGCACTGAAGGGAATCAAAACCTCTTTGCTCCAAATTCTTTACTTCTACTTCTTGATCTCAATACGAATGAACTCCACCAATTAATCACTTCTTTAGACTAAGACTATGGAGGCCCCAGGTAGAGTAAAAGTATGCTCTATGGAAGGAGAGGCACATTCTGCATTTTACCTTATCACGATTTTGGGTAGCCTTAACAGATCCCTGACCATCCTGGTGGGCCACATATACCCACGGATTTCAAATTCAAATACCTATGGGCCCAAGTGCTTGTCTTTGAGAAATAGATCAGTACTTATTGTTTTAGTCTAGACCTTGTATTCTAGATTTTATTCCATGCCAGGCAACCTACACCTAATTTCTGCCTCAAATTTCCTTGCCTGATTCATTTTGGGTGTTTAACACTGGATTGTGATCTTTGGTTACCTAAGACCTAACACCTCAGCAGAAAATTCAGAATCCCCATACAAGATGCAGACTTGAGGGCGCACGGATGTTCACCGACCACAGATGAGCTGATGGAAACTTAATTAACCAGTAAGTAATTAAGAGCCAAATAACAGGGCCATCAGCATGCATGGGACCAATAGCTTGGAAACTTGTTCATTACCCTTGAAATTTGTATTGACTAAGATGCATCTTCATAGCTTCCCGGTATCCCATCTACTTCCTTATTATAAACTGAGGGGATGGTTAGGACCATCGAAGAGTAAACCTAATGCAACTAAGCAGTTCATTTTCCTTAATTGTAAACAATGGAGTCCGGGGAACACCACCACACAGGGTATATAGCAACGAGCTAGTAGTCTGAAATTCAACTCACTGTGTTTCGCTCTCTCCACGCATTGCCTCCAACTGCTCTAAGACTGAGCATAATAAATATTGATCCCTTTACCTCACAGGGCTTTTTTTTTTTCATGGTGTAATGAGCTGCTTGTGAAAAGCTCCTTAGTGAAAGCCACTGCTAAGACACAGCACTTCCAAATGCATAGAAAAAGGAATCAATCGTGGCCTTATCAAATGAGATCAGTACACAGTCACACACGCCACTTCTCAGTATCCGGAGGAAAATCACACTTTTTGGGGGGCGTTGTTTAAATCAAGGAAGTGTTAAAGACTTCATCCCTTCTACCTGTTAGTCCCAAGAAGAGAGCTGTAGGGAAATCACAGAGTGGAAATGCCTGGATAGAAGCAAGCCCGGGACCGAGGACGTCGCTGCTGTGCATGCTAATGCCCCACCCACGATGGTCCCCAGGAGGAAGGGAGAGGGCTGCACTGATGCCATCCGCACCCCTCTACAGCTCTGCTGGATGCTGAGCTGTGCGCTCAGCTTTGGATGCCTCATTTCTTAGAGGGAAGCGAGGCTGCCTGTGAGCTTACTTTACATCGAAGTCAAATTGACTTAAATGAGTCACGTGGGTTATATTTTGATGTTTCCTTTCAAATGTTTCAGAAAGTCTCCAGGTTTGTTTCTCTTTCACAGACTTAAAAGCTCACACACCTAGTATATTAGCTTTGGCGTCTATTTCAGAACCAAAAAGAAAGCTTGTGTTCAGAAGGAGTTGGCAAGTAAACATAATCTGGGAGGCAGAAGCTGGAAAGCATTCCCTCCTTGCATTGTTACATACCCTGGATCGATGCTTTCCTGACTTGAAGGTGCACACAATCCCATGAAGGTAATGATAAAATGCAGAGTCTGACTCTATTTCTGAACAACTCTCATAGCAATGGCCAAACTGCTGGTCCACAGACCACAGTAGGAGGACGGGAGTCCTACTGTCACACAGAGGTGCTAAGTACCCTTTAAATGTCTTAGAATATAAAAAGCAAAGGAAAAAATAAAGGAAAAGAGAAATTAATCAGACAATATAGGAAATATGGGGAAGTCTGGATTTTCAGGCAATAAGTGAACAACAAATAATTTTTACCATGAGGCCAAACACTCCAAATTGAAGGTGTGATGTGACTGGCCTGCATGTCTAATCATTTAAGCTATGTACAGTAAGAAAATAGAACCAGTCGAGATAAGCAGTAAGTGCTTTGACCATGTATTCCATTTCAGATCCCAGATGGATAGAGATTTTCACTCTCTCACGATTCCTCAGGTAATGAGAAAAAACTCCTGAAGTGTGACAGAAATGGCCTTCAAGAGGCATTAGTTTAAAGACAAAAAAAAAAAAAAAATCTTTTACTTCAAGGTTACTGGGGGGAAGAAGAGCATTTCAAATTAGCAGGAATGGGACTAGCAAAGGGTAAGGCAGACTTTTCCTTCTTAAGTGGGTCAGTTGATGAACTATTCAAGTCTGTTTATAATCATCCAAATGTTCTAAGACACGAGGATGTATCACAATGTTAGGTTGACTTGAATCTTGGAAGGAAATGTCAGAAGGAATCTTCCCTGCTCTGTTTCCTTGAGGTGAGGAGAGGACTGCTGGATGGATATGGAAGGAGGAACTGGCACCTCTTCACCTTTGAGGAAAGGTGTTGAACACTTGGGTTTAATAAAAACGAGCACTCGGCAGGGAGTCAGGATATCTGAGTTCCAGTGCCAATGGCGCTATTAACTAGCTGTTAGACCTCAGGCAACAGCTCTCTGAATAACTTTCCTTTTTGAGAGGATTAACCTAGATTAGCATTTCCCCCAAGTGTGGACAGGATGTTAACTGAAGTTACGTGGAAAAATGCTGTCTGTGGTCAAATGAGGGATTCAGATATTGGGTTAAGCACACCGAAACAGGTTTTCATCAGAGGCGAACTTCTTGAATTCTTTAAGTGGAGCCTCTGAATATGCAGTTTACCAAACTTATTTGGTTGTGGAACCCTTTTTACAAAGACCATTTCAAAAGATTAATGTTCCACAGAAGCTACTTTGGGAAATGTAAATGCTTTTTAGGGTTCCTTCCACTTGTAGCGCCACACCCTACCACCCAAGTTAAATCAGGAACATCTAGAAACCTACCTACATCAAAAACTGAAATTAAAAAAATGACGTTAAGACTATTTTAAATTTCTTACTATTTTAACTTGATACAATCCGTCTTATAAAATAACCTCTTGATCTAATTTCAAAATCTAGATTTTCATCATGGAATTTGATTTGAAAAATAGGGAAGAACACAAAAATGTATAATTATTAAGAGAGTCACAACCATTCATATTTTCATAGAGATCCTTCTAGAAATCAAAGTATTATTTTCATCCTTAAGTCAAGATTTTTATCTCCCATTCAGCAGGTCTCATGTTCCAGTTTGCATATGGCCATGTCGCTTTCACATCTGGCCCATTTTTGAAAAATAAGGACCTTCAAATCCAAAAATTTTCTAATATAAGGTAGAACAGTGAAGATTAAAAATATCCTCAAAATGAAAGATAGTAATAAATTGCAAAGTAGAAAATTAGCTTCATCATTATCATCAGATACGTTATTCTTCTAATAGTCTAAGGCTGATTCCTGTTCTATCTGCACATTTCCGGCAGCAGCATCCAGTTTATTTGTATATTTATACCCTACCTTGTTGCACACATAACTGATGATGACTCTCTGAATGTCTTTAAATTGACTCCAAGAATGAAAACTCAACAGCTTTAAGACATTGAGAACCCATAGCGTCATAATATCTCTGAGGGTAGGAGATGATAACCTTCATTTTATAGACTCATCAGCATAGCTGGATTAATCTTAATACCTGAATAATAGTCTTCACATTGGGGGCTTTTTATTGAAAATGCTAGAACAAATTCTAGGAGATTTTGTTTATAACCCTGCCTAGAAAAATGAAGGATCCACATAATTACCTCTGGGGTTGCCTTCTAACTTGTTATGAATTCTTCCATTAGAAAAACAAGTTATTCAAGGAAGAAATAGTGGGATATTTTCCCCCTAAAATGTGAAATGTGTTTTTCCCCATTAAAATTGTGCAATCATGATTTCTGAGAAGCCTACCTTACAAAGTCATATCACTGATATTTAAGGGACAAATCACAGGTTTTGACTGGAGAGGAGTTTTATTGACTTTCTATGATTAAGGGATAAAGAGAAGATCGTGCAATGCCTGTCCTCCTTTACCAGCTACTGGCAATTTGATTGTAAATATCAAAATATATTTCCCTTTAATTCTCTTTAAAAATTAACAGTGAACCTAAGAATTAGAGGTAGTAATAGTTCAGATGGCTTGCCATCAGCTGAGGCCCACGGATGGCTTAAGGACGAACGATCAGGCTCTCATCCTAAGAACTTTTATTTTTAATAATTGATGCCGAGTATGTGTCGCCACCACTATTCCCCACTTAATTACTTTTCTTTTTGATCAAACGCATTAATGAAAAGAGACCTAATAAATCATGTGCAAAAACAGTAAAGCGCTTAATTAACATGTGTTGCTCTGATTGATGGTGATAGAAAGCCCGAGTAGCGCTGGGCTGGCTCACAAGGGCACTTCCAAGCGACGTAGTATCTTGAACAAACATAAGGCTAAGAGCATAATACATGGACTCTATTTTCATTTAAGTACTATTCGTCACAACTACAGATCACAATGTGATTACAGTCCTCTTTCTTCTTTTTGACTCAGGCTCTGTGCTCCTGGCTTAGGGGGTGTAAACAGTATGAGAAACATAAACCAACAAATGCTGGGGTAGGTTATTTCTAATGCTAACAACCAGTATTTATTGAATACTACTAATGTTCCAGGTACGTAGCTCTGTGTTTTAAAAGACTGTTTTATTTCATTCTTTAACAATGCACTTAGCTACTGATCATTACTATTTTCATTTTATAAGGAAAAAACTAATACATATAGATGGTAAGCAAGGTAGTCTAGTCAGTTTTACCCCATAGCCTCATTTCATTGACTGGAAGATGTTTTCCCATGCGTATCCAGCTAATTTGAAATTCTGTGGGAGAATCACAAACTACTGTAGATGTCCCCAGAATGAGATCATCTGAGAGCCAACAAGGGCTGAGAGAACTGAGTTTTATATACACACAATGAAAAAATAGATTAGACTGCATGATTAAAACACAGCAACATCTTAATTTTGTTGTGTGAGAACGGTAGAGCAGGGGTGAAGGTGCGAGTTCTTTTTCCTTCTTTATCCTGTGTTTCAATTTTTTTGTGATGTGGTTTTGCTGCTTTTAACATGAGAAGCAATGGAAGTCAACAAATAAATCCCTCTTCTCTTTACCTCTCTTAAGAGTGGACAGGTCCTACCTCACCTTGATCTGAAGTTCCCCAGAATGAATGACCAAATCAGCCTCATATTCAAAATAAGTTGCCTATGTTCCCAAATCAGCAATCAAGTTTGCACCCTGCCCTCTAGTGAGGATTCTTGGTTGGCGAGTCTGTTGCTGAAAGATATTAACAAAGATTTTCATAATCCCCTGCTTCCAGATCCTTTCCAAGAACACTGAGGATGGTAGGATGGAGAAACTTTTGACAATCCTGAATAGCATCTCTTTTTAAAGGGTTACTAGGTACACTTGGTCAAATGAGACAAGTAGGCATTGTTTTGAACTCACAGATTCAGATGAAGAAGGGGACTGATTCATTCTCTAAACCATTACACCTCAAACTTGAGGACCTTCAGACCAGGTGCATCATTTGAGGGTTAGGGATGTGAGGGAAAGGCTAATATACTGAGTATCTCAGTTTGGCTACATACTCACATACAAGAAGACGGTAGAGCTCTGACAGCTGACGTAAACCGGGGGTCACAAAGGATGCTCAGGACCCAGACCAATTCCTTTGAACCATGGATGGACGCTGAGAGCATCAGGTGTGTCCCAGAGTCAGAAAAAAAACGTTCTCGTAGGTGAAAGGGCCACAGAAGAAATTAAAAAGAGGTCATAGGGAAATTCAAGAGGCGACTGGGGGAGAGAATTACCCCTTCTCGCCTGACCCTTTTCTTGTCAAGATATTTGAAAGTAACAGCTAGAAGTTTTTTTTTTTCTTTTACATGGAAACATACATCTAATTTCATTATAAAGTCAAGGGAAAGAAGAGATTCATGTCACATATGGAGTACTAAGTACTTTTGTGTAAAGGACAATCAGGGTCTGGTTTAAAAAGAAAAACAATTGAACAACAGCTCCCCATGAGTCGTTCAGTGGGTAGAAAGGTTCAGGTGTGAAAGATGAGTAAGTTTTAGAGATGTGCTGTACAACACAGTGTCTATAATTAACAACATGGTACTGTGCACTTCAACATTTAAAAGGGTAGACCTCATGCTAAATGTTCTTACTATACACATAGAAAAAGGGACACATGGAAACTTTTGGAGATGATAGATATGGTTATTCCCTTGATTGTCGTGATAGTATCATGTCTGTATGCGTATGTCCAACCCCATCAAATTGTATACCTTAAACATGTGCAGATTTTTGTGTAACAACCATACCTCAATAAAGCGGTCAAAGAGAGGAAAAGAAAAGAAAATCAAGTTATTCTCTAATAAACTGAGAGTCTCACAAATTAAGATTCCATTACTGTAGTGGTTCTTAACTCTTTTGGGAAAGATAACGGGAACAAAGATCCCTTTAGGAATCTGATAAAAGCTACTGAACCCTTTCCGCAGATAGAAGCACACACATTCATGAAGTGTTGCGCTCAATCCCTGTGATTCTGCATCCCAGCCATGGTATATGCATGGATCCCACAAAAGAACAGCAACAGTGCGGACTGCTCTCAGTGCTGTCCTTCCCTGGTAGGTATATAAGGTACTGCCCTTGTGCTGTGGGCATCTCCATGTCTCGTCATCTCTATGCTCTCATCTCATCTTTCACTCACCAGTTGTCCACTCTCACTGTAAAATGATGAACCAGCCTGCTCAATTTCATTTCTGCACACAGGGGACTATGCAGGGATGACTTTCCTTTTTCTGTGATCAATGCAGGTGTTTGTTGATATCATGAAAGAAAACTGTTTCAGGTTTTAAAAAGAAAAGGAAAACTTTCTAAATTGAAGAAAATATGGAAGAAGAGATTTCAGTTTCTTCTCTTCACATGTGATGGCATGATAAGGAGTAGAGAGTGAGGGGAAATTGTCACTGGAGCTCATCTGGCTGTTTCCTGCTGTTCTGTTACATAGGAACACGTTTTAGGAATAGTTTTGCACAGGATCCAGATTTATATTAAAATACTGAATTATATCTTCTAAATAGGCATAATTTTCTTAATAAAAATGGCCCAAAGCAATCCTTAGGCCTAAGAAGCCATGTGTGTACAGTGACTGCCTTCATTACAACAGTCAATCTGGAATTTTTGTGATGCCATACAATCTATTATGCATTGACTGAATCTGACCTTGTCATTAGACCATCCAATTTCCCAGCTCACCAGGCTCTTCTTGAGTCATTTTACTCTCTCTCACGTGGCCAGATAGTCAAAATCCAACCACTGGAACAGGCAGAGAATTATGGGTGGTTACCCTACAGCCTACACAGCTTAGTCTGGCATAACATACTTTGCACCTTAGGCTGCCGTGTGTAATGGTGCAGCTTGTGCCCTGCACAGAATGTTAGGTTTAGGGGGCCCAACAATAAGGACTGATTCCAATCAGAGCTTACTGGGTAAGTGTCTCATTAGCCTTTACCAAATACCCAAATACCTCAAACCTTGGTGCCTTAAAACAAAAACTTTTTTTTTTTTTTTTTTTTTTTGCTCATGATTATTATAGTTTGGCAATCTAGGTTGGGCTCAGCTGGATGGTTCTTCTAGACTTGGCTGATCTTGGCTAGTTTGTTTTTTCATCTGTGGTCAGTCAGTGGAGGGGCTGGAGCTGGCTGGTTTAGGATGGCCTCAGCTGGGATGGTGGAGATGACTGAGACCTATCCTCTTATAGACTCTCACCACCCATCAGGCTAACCTGGATGGACTGTTTGCATAGGAAGGAAAGTTACTGAGAGCAGTCCAATGTATCAGCCTTTTTCAAGTCTCTGCTCGCATCATGTTTGCTGATGTTCAAACAAATCAAGTCCTAACAATACCCTAGGATTAGTGTGGGAGGGCAGTACCAAAGAGTATGGGCAGAA
Source organism: Camelus ferus (assembly GCF_009834535.1). NCBI lineage: Eukaryota > Metazoa > Chordata > Mammalia > Artiodactyla > Camelidae > Camelus > Camelus ferus. The sequence continues at coordinate 17,345,093 of NC_045732.1, forward strand.
AAGAATCATCTGTGGCCTTTACTGCAATCTACCATGCAGAACTGTGGCACTGGCCTGAGCCTACATTAATCTGGAGAAAGGGGCAACTCTTTCTAGATGGTCAACCTGTTAGGTGTGTGCTTTCCTAATTCATTTGCCCAGAATGGGTACCCTTTTTACTACTCACAGAGGGACCACATGACCTAGCAGAGACTCTGATTGCCTCAGTATATGTTCTGTCTACCTAACTAGATTGTAAGTAGCAAATAATATCCCCAGGAATATTTTACCCTTTTTCTCTTTTGCAGACTTTCCAAATCAGGCAAGCTCAACAATAAAGACTGTTTCTTTAAATTTTTTATGTCTTTGAGGGAAGGATCCATGTCCAATTCAACTTTATAAATTCTACAACCATTAGCTTAGCCTTAATTGGGGCTCAAAAATATTTCACCTGAATTGTTACATTTTTATCATTAATATGTTACAATCTCTACCCTAGAAACTTGTTGCTCGAAGTGGGTCTGCAGATCACCTGAATCAGAATCAGCTAGAGCTCTTGTTAAAATGCAGAAACCTGGGTCCATCTCAGGTCTGGTGTACCAAAATCTCTGCTTCGGGCCTGGAAATTTATCTTTAACACATCTGGGTACTTCCTCTATACATTAACGTTTAAGAATCACTGTCTTAGAGAAGTGGCTTTTGCAACATTCTGACCTCTATCCAAGATAATAAATAATTTTTCATCCCAATTGTACACAGACACATACATATACATAGACAAAGACAGATGACTGGAAAAAAGATTTTCAGGAGAAAATACCCAAAGAACAATAGATATTTTCTAATCAAGTTTTCTAAATGCTATTCAGTGACTCAGATGTACTTCATGACTCAATAATGTGTCATGATCTTGCTTTTGAAAACCACAACTCTAGGGGATATGTTTATAGTACATTTATTTAAACATTTTTGTTTCTTCTCCCATCTATTCACGGCAAATGTATTTTGTTTCTCCCTCTATGCTTAATAAATGCCTCTTAACATCCATTCCCCTGTGCCGGTGGTCTTCAAATTTTGGCATGCATCAGAATCACCTGGTGTACTTGTTAAATCACAACTTTCTGAGCCCCACCCCCAGAGTTCCTGAATCAGCAAGACTGGGACAAGGCGGAGAAACTGCACTTCTAACAAGCTGGAAGACTGATGCTGCTCCCCCGGGGACCAAGTTTGAGAACCACTGCCCTATATATTCTAGTCTCTTTTATTTGGTCCACAAGCCCTAAGAAATCCCCAAGTTCCCTGACTGATTTTTATTACTGCTTTCTAACCACATTAGCACCATTTCCTGATTGGTTTTTTTATTACTGCTTTCCAACTACTTTTGCTTCAGCTGGGTTTCCACTCATGCAGCTTTTGCTTGCATTGTGTAATGAACATATTGGATTCAGCTGGCATTTCCCTAAAGCCTGCCAAGTGCACTCCAACCATTGTCTTACTGGCATGTTTCCTGACTGTGATTCTAAAGCTGTTCTTTTAGTTCTTCCATTTCTTCAGAATGCCCTAAGATGGCTCAAGTCCCAGTCTAGTGGTGCTGTTTGTTCTGTAAAGTTTGATGATTGCTGTCTCGGAGATAGCAGATCAGTCCCTCAAGGATGTCATTCTGATACTATTAATCATTTCTTCCTCCTAGGGTCTGCTAGGTCTCAGCCTGAGTCTACTGGTACTGGCCTGTGTTTATTATTGTGCCCTGTGCTATTAGAAATTTCACTACAACAAGCAGAGAGTGAAATACTTTTGGAAATTTTATATGTTTGGTGGGATCTGGACACAGGAGCAAGTTATTATATTGCCTTCTCTCTTCCCAATGCACAGATGTGACTTTTGTTCTAGCCATTCTAACCAGGTGGTTTTGACTGTGAAGAAAGAGGAAGGGGGACACAGATAAGTCTAGACCTCCCTGAAAATTCTGTATTACCCACGGTAAAAATGGACCAGCTTTGGATGTTTTAATACAGGGGACAGGGGACTCACTTCTGTCCAAAGAAGCCTGCATTCTGGCCCCACTGTAGGCAATTGTTCTCTCTTGGTCATTATAAGCTGAATAACACCTATGTCATGAATGCCTTCAAGGGAAGGAGAATCTAATGTCACCTGTGACCCAGGCATTCCTCAGGGCCAGAACGGCACTATGGTGCTCACGACAGCTGACCCTAACACCTCCCTATACAATTTCCAAGGTTAAAACATCTTTCCTGTATCCTGTAAACTGTTTATCTGGGGAGTGGGTGGGTTCTCTGAGTTCTCATGCAGGACTTAGAGCAGATTTTAAGTTCTTTTCTGAGAAAAATTCAGACTCTGTGCTCAGAGGCCCATTTCCATTTAAAGGTAGGATGACTTTTTTCTACATGAGAATACAAACCAGGCTCTTTAATTAAAAAAAAAAAGATTTTATTTAAACTTTCCACACAGCCATCTGAAAGCAAAAGCACATGGGTCTCACTTCATTCAACATCACAAAGTATATACATATCAGATGCCCAGTGGAAAGCTTATTTTTGTACTGACGTGCAGCTTTGGCCAAAATCATGGTTGAAAAGGGTTATACTTGCAAGAGATGGTCCACTTTATCCACCAATAATTCTAGGATCTCTTGCGTCTAGCCTTGGGTTAGATGTTAGATCCCCTGAAAGCAATGTATTTAATACTACTGCTTTGGCTGCAGTAGAATCCTTCAGGTTCACCATCACCCCACTCCCACTCAAAAGGTAAGAGCAGTCTCCCAGCAACTACTTTCTGTGATGTGGCCTTTACTTCCCTGTGCACAGTTGATTGGTCAATATTTGAATGTGTGATTCAGACTAGACAAAATAAAAGACCTTCCCTGAAAATTTGGAATTGGAATTGAGATTCCAGTTTCCACCAGGACTGCTTATTTAAAAGGAGGCACTATAAATCCAAGAATAGTGGTGTGATCCTATTTTTCACCATGTGGATTAAAGAATAGGGAATCCCAGGATGAGGAGAGACAGAAACCTCGAGAAAAAGAGAAAGAAACGAGGAAGACTTGTAGTGATGCACAGATGAGAAATGGAGAGAATGCAGATGGTGTTCTAAGCCCTCATTCTACTCTAGTCCCAAGGCCTATGGGGTCCATGTCATTGGATCTCAGTAATAAATGGTGGTTCTTTAGCTTATACTAATTTGGGTCCAAATGAGTCCTTTTCTGCTATATATAGCCAGAGTTGTAACTAGGACTAATGCCTTCTCTAAACTACTGTCTAATTTTACCTCTCAGCTTGTATCAGAATCCTCACAGAAATGACATCTGCATTTGATAAAGAGATGTGGTTGAAGTAGCCTCTTCTATATTGCTAGTTGGGTGAAAAGTACTTACACAGACTTGGATCTTATTTGTGTGTCTTTCTGTGCACGTATACTGTTACATGAAAAGTCCCTGACATTGTTTATCTTCTTGCAGTCATTTGACAGATGTTTGCTGAGTACCTACTATGTGTCAAGCATTATGATAAGACCTGTTTTTTTTTTTTAAATGACAAATTCTTCTATTAGGTGGTGATAGTTTTAAGACCTATAATGTGTCCCTAATTATCTTGCCTACCAGGTAAAGCTACATGCCAGTTATGGTGACTACTTTATTTCATTATTTTATTCCTACTATAGTCTTGCCTTCTTAATATGATACCTGACCACCATTCAAATTCCTTTTGATTAGCCTGGATTCATATGTCTATGCATTTTCATTTTCAGTTGATTCCAGTACTTTTTTTTTGAGAAGGTGGGACACAGATTATTTGGAATTCATACTAGGAAATTTAGTTCCATTGGGGTTGGCCTTTGCAATAGAGACAATATTAACTCAGGAGTTGAGTCACGATATGGTCGTGTCACATGGATGAGGGAGGAGAGAATACTAGTCGAGAGAGAGAGAGAAAACACAAGAGTGAGAGAAGATAGAAGTAAGCATGCAGGAAAAGAGAGAGGCACAGTGAAGGATGTAACACTAAACTGGGCTTTCAACATTCACATCCATTCTTTCATTTATTCTCCAGAGATTTATTGGGTGCTTAGAAGGAAGTATGCTGAGTACTGAATATCAGAGACAGAGTTTGCCCTCAGTTTTTACACTGTTACTGAGGGATCATCACTTCAAACTTTCTTTAACTGAATCAGATTTAATATGGCTGACCCAGGATGTTTTTTCTTTTTGTTTCCAGACTAGTTTCCAAGGGGTCTTCTGGCTTTATTTCTGATCTATGTTGCTGGATTCCACTTTTCCCCCACAGGCCTAATTAATGCCCGGATGGCCTCTCCTAGCCTTCACTAAGCCTTTGGTATTTACTGTACACCCCAAAGCCAGGGATAAGTCAGTATTAGGCCCACACCCGATGGGTTGTCTCAGTGAGGTCAATGGCGAGTCATGAGACAGGGATGCGCACTTGATATTGGCAGCTGGCAGTGCATGCAAGCTAGCAATTTAGAGTGAAAATCCAGCTGCCCACTCCTTGAGCTCTTTCGAATTTCAACATGGAGATTTACTGGCAGGGGAAGTGAGGCCTATGCAGAAGGAAAGACTAAAAGATAGAAAATCACCCCATCTTCATTACTAAAATGAGAGCTTTGTTACTTCTTTCCACCATATACTCTAATAGGTTGATCTGGAGAGATTTTCCTTCATGCTGTGCCTGTAAATGAATTCCACGAGATCCACAAAAATACTCTTATCATTTCAGAGCCTGAAGAGTGATTATAATAGATGGTCATAAAAACAACACACACATACATACACACACCCTTAGTGGTGATTTTTTTTCCAATTCGATGAAATCTCCTCCTATTTATAAGTCTGTGTTTTAGCCCACTCTCACTTCTAAAAATGCACTGTAAATATTGCTTTGGAAAGCTAAAAGAAAAAAATCAACTAGATGTTTCTATTTTATAAAATTGAATACAATTAAAATGCTTCTGTATACACACAATAGCAAGTAGGACTAACCATTTGATTTAATTATACATTCTAGATTTTTTCAAAAATGGGCTTTAACTCTCAACTGGTATTCAAAAATTCGAACAGTATACTTCTTGTGCTAGTGAATAGAACGAATTTCAGAATCCAAAGAAGCCTTTCTTGATGTCTCATCACTAGTCACAAAGAACACAATGCTTAGTGAACACAATTATAAATTAATTTAGATAAAGAATGCCCAGGGAATTATTTATTGAAAGTCAGTGTGCCTGGTTCTAGCGGACAATACAGATGGGAAGTAGATGTATGTATAGTATGTATAATGAATTAGGTGAGATATTCCATTTACAGGCATTATCACACTATTTCTTTCATCTCCGGAAATGCTCTAATCTTTTCACAAGATTGTTCAGAACCGTGTTCTGCAAATTCTAATGCTTGAGCAATGTAGGGAGTGAAGGAACTTTCATCTAAGCAAAAATCCTCTGAGAGACGGAGAAGATGGCGGAGTAGAAGGACGCTCGCAGGTCACCCTCTCCCACAAATACACCAAGACCCACATCTATAGACCCACTCAGCCAACCAGAGCACCTGTGGAACTCCGACAGAACATCACCCTCTTCAAAAGATAAAGACGCCAAAAATCTGGTAGGAGAAAAGGAAAAAAGAAAGAACAAAAGGCAAAGCAGCGCGGGACGGGTCCCACGGGGAGGGAGCGGCAAAGGAGGACTGGCGCTCGCTCACTGGGTCTCCCCTCTCCAACTGAGAGGCCAGCGGACGGAGGGGGAGCCTCCGAGGCTCGGATCTGTACAGAGCAGCCCTTGACTAACAGAACTAAGTTAAAAGGGCACAGAGCGTCCCCCCGACACCCAGCCTGAGAGGCGGGCCGGCAGCTGCGGGCACGGCCAGGCTGCCCAAGCTGGGCGGAGGACGGAAGTGGCTGCACGGAGGCAGCCCCGGGAGAACGCAAGGGGCTGCGCGCCGTGGCTGTGGGTGCACAGGGCAGAACAACCTGGGCCCTCCATAAAACAGCAAGGTTGAGGTGCTCTCGGGGGAAGGGTGCACACCCCCATCTCTGAAAACCCGCGGAAAGTTTTCGGGGGAAGAGAGGCGGGGCTCAGGCACAGCCACCATATCCTCCGCGCTGAGCACCCAGGCGGGGGCGGGGGCGAAGGCGAAACCTGCATCCGCACCGAAGGGCTTAGCATCCTCAAAGGCCAGACTGAGACTGGCCTGCAGCCCAGGGCAGATAGGATCCTTCCATCCTGGTCCGTCAGAGAACTTGCTCCACAAACACAAACAAGGAGCTGGGTTTTGGCTCGGAGCAGGGACAGGGCTGTCCCTCGGTCTTCCCCGAGCCCACCCGCGGAGCGCCGACCAGGGCGGAGCACGCAGCCGCACAGAGAGCGGAGCTACCAGCGGCGGCGCCGGTAGAGCGAGAGCGGCCCCCCCGCCTTTCTGGCAGGAACACAGCCCCTTACCGAGGTGTTGGGAGGGGGCACGACCCGCCCTCCTACCCGGCCAGTCTGCAACATCTGACTGCAGCATCCGGAGGGGCAGCGACCCGCCCGCCCACAGCAGAGAGCTGCACCTGACCCAGTGTTAGGAGGAGGCGCGATCGGCTTGCCGACAGGTGCTGGGAGCAGCACAGAAGAGGGCGCCAGCGGAGGGCCTCTGAAAACAGCAAGCTGAGCTTCCAAAACAGGACGAAGACAGAAAGACTTCACATTAAAAGCACACAGACTCCAGGAGAACACCGACAAACCACCCCCCCCTTTTTTTTTCTAAATCTGTTTTTACCTGTTCTATTTTCTATTACTCTCTTAATCTTTACTTCTTAATTCATTTCTATTTCTCTTGGGTTTTGCTGTCCTGTTATTGATTAGACACAGGTTTCAAATACATCTATTCATCTCCCCCCCCCCCTTTTTTGGTAAAGGTTTTAAAAGGACGTCTCAACCCGATTAATACTCTGCTTCAACTCGCTCTTCTATTATTCATTATACACTGTTTTCAAACCCTCTTTCTCCCTTCTTTTAAAATTCTCTCTCTCTTATTTTTTTTTTCTTTTTTTCTAAGTTCTATTCCTAAATAGGCATCAGATAGATAAAATCCTTAAGGACCAAAATAAACAACTGATACTCCATAAACCACAGTGCCAGAGAGGTATGAGCAAGATGAAGAAGCAGAAAAACCTTTCCCAATTAAAAGAACAAGAGAAATCCCCTGAAAGAAAGGTCAACGAAATAGACAACGATAGCCTACTAGATCAAGATTTCAAAAAAGGAGTGATCGAATTGCTGAAGGAATTAAAAGAGATAGTGTTTAGAGATATAAAATATGTCAAAAATGAAATTGAAGCTATAAAGAAGAGCCAAGTAGAATGGATAAACTCATTGACAGAGATGAGGAATGATTTAATAGCTGTGCAAAGCCGACTAGATAATGCAGAGGAACGAACTAGTGATCTAGAAGACAGGGCAATAGAAAGCACCCATTCAGAAGAACTACAAGAGAAGCAAATAAAAAATAATGAAAATAGCATAAGGGACTTATGGGATAATATAAAGCGTCCCAATCTTTGCATAATAGGGGTCCCAGAAGGAGAAGAAAGATCAAAGGGGATTGAAAAGGTTTTTGAAGAAATCATGACTGAAAACTTCCCAAACTTAAAGAAGGAATCAGATATCCAAGTACAGGAAGCTCAGAGGGTCCCAAACAGGAAGAACCCAAATAGACCCACACCAAGACATATCATAATCAAGATGGCCAGAGTCAAGGATAAAGAAATGATTCTAAAGGCAGCAAGAGAAAAGCAAAGAGTAAGTTACAAGGGAACCCCCATAAGGCTCTCAGCTGATTTCTCTACACAAACACTACAGGCCAGAAGGGAGTGGCAAGATATATTCAAAGCCCTGAATGAAAAAAAGATGCAGCCTAGGATCCTTTATCCAGCAAGGCTATCCTTGAGGATAGAAGGAGAAATAAAGGGTTTCACAGACAAAAAAAAAAAGCTGCAGGAGTTTAGCAACACTAAACCCATGCTAAAAGAAATATTGAAAGGCTATTCTAAATAGAAAAGCAGCAGGATGCTACAGAAATGAGAAACACACAACTGGAAAGGTGATAACTCATGAATTACAAATAAAGTAAACATGAAATTATAAAAGAAGACATACAAATCACTGAGAGTGGGAGAGGGAGACAGGGAAATATAGAATATTTTTTTCTTTCTTTTTTAAATTTTTTTAACAGTAGGATGGGTTTGAGATCATGTTACTATCAGTTTAATAAAAACAGTTATAGTAATGGGTTGATAGATTTACAAAAAAGGGTAACCACAAGCCAAAAATTTACAAAGGAGTCACAAAAATTAAATAAAATCCATGATAATACAAAGGAAAATTACCAAACCACAAAAGGAAGAAGAAAGGAACAAAGAGGATATACCAATTCAACTGCAAAGATAAGTTCAAAATGGCAATAAACACACATCTATCATTAGTTACTGTAAATGTTAATGGACTAAATGCTCCAGTCAAAAGACACAGAGTGGCAGACTGGATAATAAAGCAAGAACCTTCAATATGCTGCATACAAGAGACCCACTTTAGGGAGAAGGACACATATAGATTGAGAGTGAAAGGATGGAAAAGGATATTCCATGCAAATGGAAAAGCCAAAAAAGCAGGTGTTGCAGTACTGATTTCAGACAAAATAGACTTTAAAACAAAGGCCATAAAGAAAGATAAAGAAGGACATTTTATAATGATTAAAGGAGTGATACAAGATGAGGATATTACACTCGTTAATATATATGCACCCAATATAGGAGCACCTAAGTACATACAAGAATTACTAACAGAGATAAAGGGGGATATTGATGGGAATACAATCATAGTTGGAGATTTTAACACTGCATTAACATCACTAGACAGATCTTCCAGACAGAAAATAAACAAGGCAACAGAGAAATTAAATACTACAATAGAAAAACTAGATTTGGTGGATATTTTCAGAACATTACACCCCCAAAAAATAGGATATACATTCTTTTCAAGTGCACATGGAACATTTTCCAGGATCGATCATGTACTTGGGCACAAAAGAAACCTCAACAATTTTAAGAAGATTGAAATTATCTCAAGCATCTTTACTGACCACAATGCCATGAAACTGGAAATCAACAACAGAGAAACAAAGGAGAAAAAAAGGAAAGCATGGAGATTAAACAATATGTTATTGAAAAAACAATGGGTCAATGAGGAAATCAAAGCTGAAATTAAAAAATACCTTGAGACAAATGATAATGAAAGCACAACCACTCAAAACCTATGGGACACAGCAAAGGCAGTGCTAAGAGGGAAGTTTATAGCGATACAGGCCTTCCTCAAAAAAGAAGAACAATCTCAAATAAACAATTTAACCCACCACCTGAATGAATTAGAAAAAGAAGAACAAAAAGCCCCAAAAAGCAGCAGAAGGAAGGAAATAATAAAGATCAGAGGGGAATTAAATACAATAGAGATTAACAAGACCATAGAAAAAAATCAACCAAACCAAAAGCTGATTTTTTGAAAAAGTAAATAAAATCGACAAACCTCTGGCCAAACTCACAAAGAAGAAAAAAGAGAGCACAAGTTAGCAAAATAAGAAAGGAAAATGGAGAAATTACAACAAACAAAATAGAAATACAGAATATCATACAAGAATATTATGAAAAACTATATGGAACCAAACTGGATAACCTAGAGGAGATGGACAAGTTTCTGGAAACATACTGTCCACCAAAACTGAATCAAGAAGAATCTGAACACTTGAACAATCCGATCACTAGAAAGGAAATAGAAATAGCAATTAAAAACCTCCCTACAAATAAAAGTCCAGGACCGGACGGCTTCACCGGGGAATTCTACCAAACATACAAAGAAGAACTCATACCAGTCCTTCTCAAACTCTTCCAGACGATTGAAAAGGAGGGAATACTCCCAAACTCATTCTATGAAGCCACCATCACCCTGATACCAAAACCAGGCAAAGACACTACAAAAAAAGAGAATTATAGGCCAATATCACTGATGAACATAGACGCCAAAATCCTCACCAAAATTTTAGCAAATAGAATCCAACAACACATAAAAAAGATTATACATCATGACCAAGTGGGGTTCATCCCAGGGACACAAGGCTGGTTCAACATACGCAAATCAATCAGTGTAATACATCACATCAACAAGAGAAAGGACAAAAACCACATGATCATCTCAATCGATGCAGAAAAAGCATTTGATAAAATTCAACACCCATTTATGATAAAAACTCTCGCCAAAGTGGGTATAGAGGGAACATATCTCAACATAATAAAAGCTATATATGGCAAACCTACAGCCAGCATAGCACTCAACGGTGAAAAACTCAAAAGCTTCCCACTAAAATCTGGGACAAGACAAGGATGCCCACTATCACCACTCCTATTCAACATAGTCCTGGAAGTCCTAGCCACAGCAGTCAGGCAAGAGAGAGAAATAAAAGGGATCCAAACTGGAAAAGAAGAGGTAAAAGTGTCATTATATGCTGATGACATGTTACTATATATAGAAAACCCTAAAAGGTCCACACAAAAGCTACTAGAGCTGATTGAAGAATTCAGCAAGGTAGCAGGTTACAAAATTAACGTTCAAAAATCAGTTGCATTTCTTTACACTAATGATAAATCAACAGAAGAAGAAAGTAAAGAAACAATCCCCTTTAAAATAGCACCCAAAGTAATAAAATATCTGGGAATAAATCTAACCAAGGAGGTGAAAGAATTATACACAGAAAACTATAAACCACTGATGAAGGAAATTAAAGAAGACTTTAAAAAATGGAAAGATATTCCATGCTCTTGGATTGGAAGAATCAATATTGTTAAAATGGTCACACTGCCCAAGGCAATCTACAGATTTAATGCAATCCCTATCCAATTACCCAGGACATATTTCACAGAACTAGAAAAAATCATAATAAAATTCATATGGAACCATCAAAGACCTAGAATTGCCAAAGCATTACAGAAGAGAAAGAAAGAGGCTGGAGGAATAACTCTCCCAGACTTCAGACAATACTATAGAGCTACAGTCATCAAGACAGCATGGTATTGGTACCAAAACAGACATATAGACCAATGGAACAGAATAGAGAGCCCAGAAATGAACCCACAAACTTTTGGTCAACTCATCTTTGACAAAGGAGGCAAGAATATACATTGGAATAAAGACAGTCTCTTCAGCAAATGGTGTTGGGAAAACTTCTGCACAGCAAAGGAAACCAGAAGTAAAACAAGAAGAAAACCTACGGAATGGGAGAAAATTTTTGCAAGTGAAACCGACAAAGGCTTGATCTCCAGAATATATAAGCAGCTCATACAACTCAATAAGAAAAAAATAAACAACCCAATCCAAAAATGGGCAGAAGACCTAAACAAGCAATTCTCCAAGGAAGACATACAAATGATCAAAAAGCACATGCAAAAATGCTCAATATCACTAATTATCAGAGAAATGCAAATCAAAACTACAATGAGGTATCACCTCACACCAGTCAGAATGGCCGTCATTCAAAAATCCACAAATGACAAATGCTGGAGAGGCTGTGGAGAAAGGGGAACCCTCCTACACTGCTGGTGGGAATGCAGTTTGGTGCAGCCACTATGGAAAACAGTGTGGAGATCCCTCAAAAGACTAGGAATAGACTTACTATATGACCCAGGAATCCCACTCCTGGGCTTGTATCCAGAAGGAAATCTACTTCAGGATGACACCTGCACCCCAATGTTCATAGCAGCACTATTTACAATAGCCAAAACATGGAAACAGCCTAAATGTCCATCAACAGGTGACTGGATAAAGAAGAAGTGGTATATTTATACAATGGAATACTACTCAGCCATAAAAACCGACAACATAATGCCATTTGCAGCAACATGGATGCTCCTGGAGAATGTCATTCTAAGTGAAGTAAGCCAGAAAGAGAAAGAAAAATACCATATGAGATTGCTCATATGTGGAATCTAAAAAACAAAAACGAAAACAAAAACAAACAAACAAACAAAAACAAAGCATAAATAAAGGACAGAAATAGACTCACAGACAGAGAATACAGACTTGTGGTTACCAGGGGGGTGGAGGGTGGGAAGGGATAGACCGGGATTTCAAAATTGTAGAATAGACTACACTGTATAGCACAGGGAAATATACACAAAATGTTATGATAACTCACAGAGAAAAAAATGTGACAATGAGTGTGTATATGTCCATGAATAACTGAAAATTTGTGCTGAACACTGGAATTTGACACAACATTGTAAAATGATTATAAATCAATAAAAAATGTTTAAAAAAAATCCTCTTACCCAATTTTGCTCAAGTCAACTCTGGTTATAAGGCAATTAATAAAATTTTTCTTTCAAACACTCTTCTAAGGTCTCAGAGAGATGGCAAAGATAAGGCATGTAAAAGCCAGTAATGGACCATAGAAGAGCTCAATGAAAAATGAATAATTTCTAATTATAAATATTATATTCATAAGTATAAAACATAGAACATCTCAGTTAAGTGTCCTAAAATTTAAGGTTCTAAAATTGAGCAAGCCAACAGCAGAGAGGGTTTTTATCCTCACCATCATTATCATCATCACTGTCATTTTCATGGAGTATTTTTTATGTGCCAGGCGTAAAGTTAAGCATTTTACCCTCAATAGCTCATTTAATATTTACAAAGACCTTATAAGGTAGATATTCTTCTTCTTTTACAAGGGAACAAACTACGTTTTAGGGCAGCTAAATATATGCCACTAGAGTCCAAATTCTGCTATCCATCCAGTTATCTGCCACTATAGAGTCAGCAACCTTAAGTAGTCTTAATTTGGTACTCTTCCTAAGATAACACGTTTAAAGTATGAGGCATTCAATAGACACTTGTAGACTGAAGGGCAACCGTCCTGCAATATGGAGCATGAAAGAGTTATCTAAATGTGACTTAAAGATCCTTTTACCACGACCTGACTAGTCAAGAGGCAGCTATTTTTATATTATCATGATTCCTGCTTTTCCAAATTTGTACAAGTGGTTCAGAGACAGACCAGGGCACAAAATAAAAAGCTCTCTCTTTTAACCTACCTTTTTTTTTTTTTTTTAACTACAATGAGTGGTAAAGTTGACTTGCCTACCTAGACATGATACCAGATGGAAGTATGTATCTACCCAAGGAATAAAGCACACTAGAAATGGTAACTCTACAGGTGAATATTCAAGATATTTTTCAAATAATTAGAATCACACAAAAGATAATTGTGATGCAGATTTTGAAGCAGGACTGCTTGGATTCTTCCAGATCTTGGCTGTACCACTTGCTACCCATATGCTTTGGGAAAATCACTTAACCTAACAGGGGATGGGGAAAGATAAATTGGAAGTTCAGGATGTACAGATACTAATTGCTATATATAAAATAGATAAACAGATAATAGATAATAGATAAATAGGTCCTACTATACAGCACAGGGATATGTTGTAATATCTTGTAATAGCCTATAATGAAAAAGAATATGAAAAGGAATATATATATATATATATATATATATATATATATATATATATGTATAACTGTACACCAGAAATTAACACAACATTTTAAACTGACTATACATCAATTAAAAAAATATATATATATATAAAAGAAAAGAAAAGCATTTGGAAAGCATTTCAGTGGTCAGGAGCAGCAGAAAATAATGGTCATCTTGGTAAATACCTAAGCTTTCTTCCAAGGGGCACAAATGTTCTATTTATATCCAGATAACACAGAAATCTCAGAGCTCTCTACTGTAAACATTCACCCTCAAGCTTGTGCTAAAATAGCACTTGGTCTTAAAAAAATGTCCTCTTGGAAGCCATGCTACTCTCGCTTACTTTGATTATTTCCCAAGATGGGCACCATTGTTAGTGCCTATCAGATGCCTAAGAATCAAGTCTTATAGACCTCAGTCTTTCATCTCCCCTCCATAGCAGGCAAGCATCACCCAGGGTCACCACTTGAGTGTGAGGGTATCTCTAGCTTTAAGGAACTACAGTAGGATATTCCAGTCTGAACTGGGTTGCCCTTTATGTCCATGGCCTATGAAGGAGAGAGGGCCTATTTAGTAAACACATAGACATGCCATGTTCTAAATCTGTACTAGGCACCATGTACGTGTGTGTACTTTACATCTATTCCATATGTGTCATATACAATTATGTATGTACTGTACACTACTTAATCCATCCTTACAATTGCTCAGCCAAAACTCTTAATGTATTTTGCTTGATACCACTCCTCTTCTTTTGATGCCTCTCCTCTCTTATACCTCACAGCAGATTCAATCAGCAAATGCGATCAGCTTTATCCTTATAATAGACATGGACTCTGACCACATGTCACTACTTCTACTGCCACCACATTAGTCTCATCTCCCATCTTCTCTCACCTGGATCGTTGCCCTGGCCTCCCTGCTTCCACTCTTGCTTCACAAAGGTCTATTCTCAGTTAAGCTCCAGAGTGGTGCTTTGAAGACATAAAGCCAGGTCATGTCACTCCTCTGCTGAAAACCTTTCAGTGGCTTCCATCTCACTCCATGATCTGTCTCACTAAGTATCTCTGTGATTTCATCTCCTTCTCTTCTCTATGCCTCCTTGTAGATAATGGGAAGCATTCTGCTTTGAGTTTTAAAGAAAATGGAAGCATAGATTGGTTATTATTTTCTGTCTGGCTCCTTTATTTCAACATCATAGTAATTAAGAGATTGCAGTACTGTCTCAGGGTTACACAAACAGACTAATGAAACAGAAGGGAGCATCTGAAATTGTGCCCACAAATACATGAGAGAGATGAAAAGATACATGAAAAGATGAAGAGAGATGAAAGATACATGAAAAGAGAGGGCTGAGAATTGGCCAGCATAAACAAAAGTTGGCAGGGGACATCAGTGAGTAAATAACCCATCTATTCAATAACATTGGTTAGAGTTATCCCTATGGAAAGAAATGAACTTGTGTCCCAGTTTTATATCATCAACAAAATCAATGACAGATGGATAAAAGACTCAAAGGCAAACAGGAAACAAAATCATAAAGAAAATATAAGAGAAAGATGTTACAATCTCTGAATGGGGAGGATTTTGTTTTTAAAAAAGACAACAAATTCACAAGCAAAGGAAATACATGTTAAATTTAAGTATGGTATGATTAAGAATTTCTGCTTAATAACTAGATCATAAAATAAGAAGACAAGCCACAATAGGGAGACAACATCTGTAGTCTGGCAATATGTCTGACAAAGGACTGATATCCAGAATATTGTTAAAATACCACAAATTAATGAAAAAAGAAAACAAGCAGGCATTTCCAAAGGAAAGCTACGTGAATGAAAATTTCCCTGATCCCATTAATAATCTGAGGATGCTGATTAAAGATACAATGAGATGGCATTTTATGCCTATCAGATAAACACAAATGAAAATGTCTGACAAAGATGATTATTGCCAGAATGTAGAGAACCAAGCACTTCTTGAACTACTGGTGAATATATACACTGATACAGCCACTTTGGAAAACAACTTGGCATGACCCTTTATTTTTTCTAACTGAAGTGTAGTCAGTTACAAGATGTCAATTTCTGGTGTACAGCATAATGTTTCTGTCATACACATACATACATATATTCATTTTCATATTTTTTCATTATAGTTTACTTTAAGATATTGAATATAGTTCCCTGTACTATACAGTAGAAAAATTTAAATCTATTTTATATACAGTAGTTAATATTTGCAAATCTCAAACTCCCAATTTATCCCTTCCCACCCTTTTCCTCTCAGTAACCATAAGTTTGTTTACTATGTCTATGAGTCTGTTTCTGTTTTGTAGATGAGTTCATTAGTGGGCATGACCTTGTAAAGTAAAAATATGTGTGCTCTTCTTACCTAGCACTTTGACCCCCAGGCATGTACTCTAAAGAGACTCTTTCTTATCTGACCCTAGAAACATGTGAAAAATACTGAGTATTTGTAATAGCAGGAAAACAGAAACAACACCATTACCATAGACTGTAGAATGGATGAAAAAGCTATAATGTATTAATACACTGAAGCACAGCACAAAAGAAGAACTAATCTGTGCTTCCATTAAATAAAGTATGTTAGTATATTAATAAGGGCAGGGAAATTGAAATACAGCTATATGCATGAATAGTGAGTGAGTGTTAAACATAATACTGAGTAAAAAAGCAGGTCACCAAAGAATGCACACACTAAAATTCTACATATCTTCTCCAAAAACATGCTAAGTGAAACAAAATTTTGTTTAAGAATGGATAAAAAATTTGGAAAAAACATACCTCTAAAACCCCAAGGGAATGATGAACACAAAGTTTAGGATTGTAGTTACCTCTGGGGGTGGGATGGGGTACAAAGGGATCAGACAGGGGCATTTAGGGCACTTCAGAGGTTTGGGTCATATTCTCTTTCTTTACAAGGGTTGGAGGGTATATGGATTAATTTATTATTATTTAAACTGTATATATTCTATACTGTTTTATGTCTATGATATATTTACTAAAAATATAGTACCCATGAGTGGAATAGTTCTTCTAGAACTGCGCTTTCCAATATGGTAGTTCCTAGACACGTGTGGCTATTTAAAATCAAAATACTTAAAATGAAATAAGATTAAACATTCAATTCCTCAGCCATCAAGCCACATTTCAAATGCTTAATGACCTGTGCATGTGGCTGCTAGCTACTATATTGGAAAGGGCAGATTATTGGGAAGCACTGTTCTAGAATATTCTTGTCTCTTTAGAGTGAGACGCTGCTTTTATCCACTTTTTATAAAATCAAGCAATTCATTGGCTTTCTGCAAAAAAAAAAAAAAAAAAAAAAAAAAAGTCTCCATAATTCTTTCAATGACAGCAGTAGGAGATGAAGCAAAGATTTACTTCCTACAGATTTTGTTGCTCTTCTGGATGGAAGAAAATGTCATTAACAAATTAGTCAGACTTCATATTTCAGTTCACTTAACTCGTCAAATGCCAGCATGAGCCTGATTATTCTTCTGCTTCAGGAAGTCAAAGGATGTCTCCATGCAGCTTCTTGTGCCAACAGGGTTTTGAGTAGAATTTAATCTGGCAAAAAATTTCATTTTGTGAAGGATTTCAAAGTTATATATCCTTCAGGGTAGAATTCAAACATGGCCAGCGGTCTTCTAGAATGAGATCCATAGGTACCACAGAGAAAGATCTCTTCCTTCTCCCCATCTACTTTCTAGGTCCTCCCCAACAGCAAGTGTTGCCAATCTAAGTGGCTCAGATTTGAATACTGTAGTGTGTATATGACCCTCTGTGTCAGAGGGTCAAATATACGGGTATATTTCTCTGTTTCTCTTGCCTCTTTGGAGCAGAATCCAGCCTGGTGCTCTGGCTTCCTTTCCTTCTGTTCTATCTCACATACACTTGGCTGTTCTAAACCCTGGCCTTATATTCCTAATACAGTTTCCGTAAGTGTGGTAAAGTTTGAAAGTGGGCTTTGGAATTAGAGAAGGGACAGCTCTCGCTCTGCTGCTTGTGCGTAAGCCATGGATTCCTGTCCAGTTGCCTAGGAAGCTCTGCACTGGAGTTTCAGGCACAGGCTCACTGAAAAGAAATGAAGCCTTTCTTCCCTTGCCATTGTCCACTGTGGGCACAGTGACCTTGGGGACTTCAAGGAGAAGACAGGGGATGAACCAAGATAAGATTCAGGTGGTGCTTTATCCTTTGCTCAAAATTCCATTTAATGGGCCTTGAAGCCTCATCGTCACCCCCAGATATCCCAGTTGTGGATTTGTGATTCAGAGCTGAATGGGGAGTTAGAGAAGTTGCAGTTATGAGCCTGCTGTTAGCTGTAGCACTGCTCTGCAAGGAGCCAACATCCCTCTTTAAATAGGTGTTTCCCTCAGCTTATAGGTGATCATCATCCCATCAACACCAGAGAGGGTGTGGTAGGAGGCATCAAGTTACCTTCTGTCCTAGCTCACAGCTTTTCGGGACATGCCTATCCATCCTGGCAATGTTCCATCTCAAAGCCATGAATATTTGCATGGTCTACAGTCCTGACCCCCTGAAGATAAAAATCGTCTTTAAAAACCATTTTAGCAGCTAAATCTACTTCTAATGAAGACTTATTTAATCTGATTGCTCTACTAACACAATCTGTTTACCCAAAAGCAACAAGTGCCCCTAAATTCATCACAGATGTTCAAAGCAGTAACAAGAGTTATCACAAAATAATTTCCCATTTACCAACCAAAGTAATTGTAATTCCAGATTCAGCAAAGCTTTCTGCTTCTTTCTGTTTTACTAATAAGTCCAGGTTTGTTTTCCCCCCAGTTATTTATTTTTTGTATTTATTCATTCATTTATTTACTAGCATTAATTGTCTAAGTCACTGGCTTCAAATCTGTGCCTTGCACACACTGAGGAACTCTAAGTGCTATGCAAAAGGACCTTTAATCCCTGTGCTCATCAAGTATTGGCTGCATAATGAATAAAAATAGATCTTCCTATATATGGACTGCTACTATCAAATGTCTTCAGTGTTGTGATTAATCAAATAAAAATCATTTAAAATTGTTCTTTGACAGTATAGTCATTTTTTGTCCTAGTACAAATATTTTCTCAATCAACCAATACTAGAAACATAGGTAAAATTATATGATGATTTGGAAAATTTTCTGATGGTATGAAGGGGTCCTCAAACTCTTAAGGATTAGGAAACTGGTCTAAGACATGCCAAGTTGGCTCCTCTCCCATCGTGAATTAATGTCTGCAAATGGGCTTTCCAAATCCTTGAGCAACAGAGTCACTGCTGATCACTGACTACGTTAGAATATTGCTGGAACAGAACCTGGGACAGATGTCTGGGATGTTAACAAAGGAAAATGAACGCAACCCTCTCACAACCAAAGAAAAAACCCTCTTGCTGATATAAAGTGATTGTTGCCTTCCTCTTTCTGAAAAATCCTTTAACGCCACAATTTCTTTCCAAAGGTAAGGAATTAATAACACCTAGAGGGAACATGGTGAGAAGTTAAGGCATCCCAGGTACCTAGCCATTCAGTCTCTCACCCAAGCATTCCCTGGTCCTGCTTTTGACTTCCCTGGGTGCTCCTGGATAAAGGCAGTGCCCAGTTAACCCATCGGTCAGCACCCTCACCTTTCGGACAATCTTCTGCCTCTTTCTCAGGCTATTCATCTGCGTGGGATTCAAGCTATAGGAAGATGAGGAGTTAGCTACGATTCCTCCAAAGGCCACACATACAATGTACCAAATATCTCTGCAGTGCTGGTTAAATCATCAACATCTCTTCTTCTCCAATAGCAGCAAATGAAGTCTAGGTGGGGCAGAGGGGGGACTAAACCCGTGATGCACCTGGGCTCCAGTCCCAAGCTCAAGCGAGAAGACGTGATGACTAATTCACTTCTAATGAATGTTTTCATAGAGAAATTATTTGGAAACACAGTTAAAAGTATTATATGATATGCAGCTTTTGCTTCACGTTTGAACAGCAGGGACAGACAATTCGCCCCTCCCCCCCAAAATCTATTCCTTCTGGATAATAATCTCTTTTAGCTCAGTTCTATGTCTACACTTTACACGTCAGATTTCAGTTCAGCTTGCAAAATGCGTGTTTTTTGGTAATAACCGGGAGTTGGGAGGGTGAATCAGAATCTTTGTGGCTGGATGAAACAAAGAAACAATGCAAGTCCTGTGCCCCTGATGCTACATCAGTAGGATCAGCTTCCTGTGGAAGGAAACATCCCCTGGTAAGGGGTAGGAGGATTGCAGAGGAGTGGAAGCAGAATACAGAGGGAAGGAAGAAAACTCCATCGCCTTCTATTGCCTCCATGGGTTTTGGTGGACATTTCATAAGGCAAGCTTATCACACTTCCAAATTGGTATAATGATGGCCAGCTTCAGCATGAAGCGCACACTCTGCACATAATAAGTACCCAATAAATATTTATTAACAGCATCTGACCAACTTGAGACCAATTTAGAAGACTGCTTCTGTCTTTTTTTTTTTTTTTTTGCCAGCTTCCCAGTTCACCTTCCCTTGATTTCAGCTCTCAGAATTCCTTTAAGTAGGCTCAAGACTGAGATGATAGTCAAAATTACAACAAAACTTACTCACTCTCCCCTGGTAAATACTCAGAAAATAATTTCTTTCCTGAGGGAAATACACCACAAATAGCTTTGCCTCTTTTCCCGCATGTTTTCTATATGTTATTTTTTTTAAACATTAATTGTAAGGAAAAAAATTTTTTTTAAATTTACTTTATTGTGTGCATTGCCTCTAAAATCATTCAAAAGTAGGGTTGTATTTAATGAAAAAGAATATGAAAATGAATATATGCGTGTGTATGCATGACTGGGACATTGTGCTGTACACCAGAAACTGACACATTGTAACTGACTGTACTTCAATAAAAAAATAAAAAAATAAAGAATTCTAACAATAAAAAAAAGGGTTGTCTCTTCACATACACTTCACAATAATATTTTACCACTGTAATTGTGAAAGGAGGGCCACACTCTCTCCTGTAAGCTGGCAGTTTTGTGCACTGCTATTATGAAGTCATTCTAGTTCTTTTTCTTGAGTTTCAGGAAATCCGGTACTAAAAGAGTAATAAATAACCCTCAGTAGAAATTTGATAATATTAAGAGAGGCATCTCATTTCCTCTTTCCAACTTTTAAATTCAGCCTTGTGGTAAGTCTAAATGACTAAGCAGTGGTTCTTGAGCTTCAGAATGCATAAGAACCCCTTGGAAAACTTGTTAAGATACAGATTCCTGTGCCCACCACCAGAGATCTGACTCCAAAGGGGCTGCCTGAACACTGGGATTTCTAACAGGCTCCCAGGCGAAGCTGACGCTGCTGACCTGCAGAGCACACTTTGAACAGCACCATCCTCGTGGCCTGGATGAGTTAATGCAGCCATTCAAAGAATCTGACATCCTCCAAGAGGATTAGTGTGGGCTCATGTAATCCTGCCTAATAAGTAAGAATGGACGTCAATACTTGGACGCCTTAAGACTTAAGCTTTGACTATCCCAGAAATAGTATGTTTTGAGACCAGCTCCAGTTTGACAAATGTACTGTCACCATCATGGCCCATGTCTACCAATTCTGTGGTTAAGGCAGCCTAACTGAGAAGTATGTGTACTTCAGGGGAAAGCCTGTTTCCCTACCTTGAGAACTACTGGGTCAAATCAAACTTGAGGTCATTCCAGTAGAACTGTGAAAAGGGAGAGAGCATCCAACGAGATCCAGTTGCTTTCTAAGACAGCACTTTAAAATACCATAACCTAAGGGGAATGGGTGAACTGGTCTCCTGGGGGAGTAAAATGGGGGTGACAGAAAAGTGTGGGGTGTATTTTCAATTAACTCATGCAAGTCCTTTCACCCACTTGAATTTTGTAGGAGCTTATCCTACAGAACAGCAGGCTCTCAACCAACTGGGAGACATGATTCAAAAGACGAAAGGTGTCCTTGAGTGTCGCTGAGATGCGTTTATATCGTCTCGAGTCCTCATGCTGTTAATGCTCCATTTATTTGCTGTGCTATGTGTGCCACCAACAGAAAGCACATTCTCTGAGGAATATAATAAATTAAATTCAAAAGATATTGGGGGGAGGGTATGGCTCAGTGGTAGACTGCATGCTTAGTACGCATGAGGTCCTGAGTTTAATCCAGTGCTTCCATTAAAAAATTAAATAAAAGATACTGAGAACTTCTGGATCTGGTTGAGATGGCATAAGCACCGTTCACCCTATTCTCCCACCAATTACAACTAAAAAACCCTGGACAAAATACATAAAGTAACTATCTGAGAATGGCTAGTAAACACATGAAAGCATGTTCAACGTCATTAGTCTCTAGGGAGATGTACATTAAAAACACAATAAAAAATCACTACACAACTATCAGAATGGCTTATAAAATAATCTGATGGCAACTCAAAACGGGGCAGTCATTCCAGAAAACAACTTCGGAATTTCTTAGAAAGGTCAAGAAAACCCCAAATAAAGCAACATTTAGTGATTATCCTAGAGAAATGAAACTTACATTCACATACAAACCTGTATGTGAAGGTTTATAGAAGGTTTAAAGTGAAAAAAAGTCTTTGAATAGACAAATGAATGAATTGTGATTCAAAGAATGGAATGTTACTCAGTAATAAAAAGTATATGTAAACAACATAAATGAATCTCAAATACGTTGTGCTAAAGAAACCAATTGAGAAGAGGTTATACATAATTCCATTTATTTTTAAAAAAAAAGCAAAAAAGCAAAACCAGAGAGAGTGATCAGTGGCTTGTCAGGAAAAAGTGTAGGTGAGGGGTTGACTATAAAAGGGGCAGCCTGAGGGAATGGGGGGGGGGATTTTGTTGTTTAATCCTGATTGTGCTGGTGGTTATTGATCTCTACACATTTGTCAAGACTCGCAGAACTTTACACCAAAAGTGCACTTTACTGTATGTAAATTAAAAATATATTAAATAAAAAACAGTATCTACTAAGGCTTAAACATATGCATATTCCAGGACCCAGCCATTCTACTTTTTGGTTTATATCCAACAGAAATGTACACATTTGTAGTAATACTATTCACCACAGTCCAAATCTAAAAATGACCTACATGTCCATCAACAATGGGATGGATAAATAAAATATGGTATGTTAATCCAATGAAATATACATGGGAATTAATGAGCTCAACTACACATAATAATATGGTCTATTCTCACAAACACGTTGAATTTTAAGAAGCCAAATATTAAAGTGTGCATACTGCATGATTCATTTACATGGTCGCTCCCTCACTCTGTCTAAGGACCAACCATGCTGCAGGCTTGTGGCTGCACTGTCATTTGCGAGGCCCAGGACCACATCTCACCCCCTTCTCTGAACCCCAAGACAAAACCCACTTCACATAACCAGGCCTATGTGGATCCACGCTCAGAGAATCGTGGCTGAAAGAGGAAACAAAGGTCCTGTGGGGGTATTGGTAATGCTCTATTTTTTTTCCTTTGGTAACACTGTATTTTGGATCTGGGTGCTGTTGATACAGTTGTGTTCAGCGTGCGAAAATTGATCAATCTGTGACCTTTTGATTAGTATGCTTTAACTATGTTATACTTCAATATAATGTGAATATACATAGATTTTTGTAGGAAGATGTTCCACAGCTTTAATCAGTTTTGCGAATTTTTCCTGCCGCAACAATAAATGTAACTACTGAATTGGAGAACAAAGAGTAGATCTTCGAGGACATTAGGATGATGGGTTGACAACAACTTTTTTTCTGGATTTTCCTAAATGGAGTGAGTCAGAGTCTTGTTCTTTTCAAAGAAGTTGGTGATCATATGACATTCCCTGGCTATATTTATAGGAAAGCTTGTTCTGTGTTTTCCCAGGACTGCAGGGTTTCCCAGGACTAGGGACTTTGACTGCTAAAGCTGGGAAAACCCTGGGCAAAGCAGAATGAGGTGGAAGAGACTTCAGTTCTGCTTTTTTTAGAAAAAAAAAAATCTTCAAAGTCCCATGTCACTGGGGTTATGGGGCTTTGGGAATCACCCGGACGAGTTTTTTTAAGAAACAGAGTGGAATTTCCAGCAGTTCCTGTGCTGGAAGAAAACGAATGTGGGTCAGGGCAGCATCTAGAAATTCCCCGGTGTTCTGAGGATGAGGGCCGCCATAGCACCGGGCCTTTAATCAACCTTCCGTGTGACTCCTCCTTTCATCTCCCACGCTAAGTGCAGGGACTTGGTTTCCTGGGTCATTTCAGCTAGCTGCAATTCAGCGGCGGTTTCAGGACAAGTGATTAAATCAATGTATTTCAGCGTCCTCACCGGTGGATCAAATTTAGCCAAGGCAACTCCCCGCACAATGAGTTCCCTACTGCCCAGAGATGGGGTACAAATGGCCCAGGAGCCCTTGAGGGTTTTCAGTGGGGTATTTTCTTTCTCTAGGATTCTGGGGGTTTGATGTTTTTCTCTTAAAACAGGTAAACACTGCTTAAAAATATTCTATGTAAGACAATCAAAATTTGTCTCCTTCAGAAAGGACCAAGACTTGCTCCCTTTATTTATTTATTTTTTAAATAGGCGGTTTCTTTACCTTATTTAATAATCATGTTTTTTGTACTTATGATTAACAAATGACCTCAGCATGGAATGGAGGAACAGACAAAGTGGCCAGATTCTCTAAACACTGGAGAAAATAAGAATGCAGGCGAGTGGAAAATGTTTTACTTTTTAATGTGGTTTTCAATCTCCTCCAAAGGAATACATCTACATGTAGATTTTATTAGGTGATATAGGGTCCTACTCTAGCCTCTAGAAAAGCTGCCATGATTGGTATGAGAGCTAGAAAAAGGGCAGAGACAGAATATAATCGATAACAAGCTTACTGAGCACTGAAAACTTATGAAATTTCTGACTCTATATAGCTATCCGACCGTGTATATTTCCATGTCTATAACTATGTTATCCTCACACATATATACACATATAAAGTTATATGTGTATATATTTATTATACATATATATATCCTTATTTAATCTTCTCAACAACCTTTGAGTATATTATGATCTGTTTTATATATAGTAATCTACGATTGAAAGAAATGAGGTAATTTGTCTTAAACATGCACAGAAAACAGCCAAGAAAGGGTTTGAATTCAGTTCTCCTTGATGTCTGGGGATTTATGACCCATGTAAGCCTGGGAAATAAAACAATCCTTTTTACAAAGGAGGACTTGAGCTGGGGGGGTTCCAAGATAATTTTGTTTCAGATCATCCAAGAGAACTATGAAAAACAATTAAAGGGCGGAAGTTTGTGAGCCTTTATGCTTGCAGCTGTAGACGTAAGGAAAAGTTCTGTTTGTGCGGGCAGAAGAAATAAACCAGCACCTGTGAAATGCAAGGTCTGCACGGGGTAATGGAGAGGGGAAAAAAGTAGGTGCTCAGATTACAGCGGGAGGAGAGGGGCTTGAACCCTAGGTAAGGCATGTTGGCTCAGGTGACCAAAAATTCCACCTTGGCATTAAGAGAGGTGACTGAAACCTAAATGACGCCATTTTATATTCTATTCACGGCACTATACGCCTTTATCCTGAGTTTCTACTCTTTGAAGTGACAGACGTCTCTAAGATTAGCCAAATTAGTGCTAAATCCCACCTATGTGGATTGACGTCAGACATCATAACTCACATTTTTGGGAACACTTTGATATGTTTTTCCTCAGTTTTCAATCCATTTATCACCATTTTCCATCCTTGAGATAACTATAAATTCCTTCAGAAATAAGGCAAGCAGAGAGTCTGATAATACTGTATTTGCCTTAGAATCTTGGAAATCAGCAACTTAAGTGATCCTGCTTTCCAACATTATCTTCGTGCTAGCACCAAATTATTATAAATCCAACATATTTCCCAAGTGCATTTATTCTGAACGATTCAAACTGTTTTCTGGATTCTTTATTAATCCTCACAATATGTGCTGGAGGGACCCGCCATCAAATGTCAGGCCCATTTTACAGATGGAGGATTTGAGCAGCTTAATCAAAGATGTGTCAGTTGCATCCTCAAAGGAGGGCAGATCCAGCCCAGCCGTGACCGTGGACCTGCTGGTTCCGGGCTGTTGCTCTCTTTATTATGGAACGTGGCTTCTACGGGTTTCACTCTGTGCTGGTCTTCGGCTGGTTACTAGGCAACTTGAGCTAGCACAGCCTGGCTGGTTTAAAATACCAGAGCATCAAAGTCCTATAAAAACGAGGCAAAATCTTCTCATTGCACACATGTTAAATTTAGTTGAGTACAATGCCATTCCAGTGAGGATCGGCCAGGAAAAACAAAAAGCTTTGAGGGGCAACCAAACACTGTGCCTCTGACGGTTGGGTTCATTTTAGGCTGCTAATTATTATGGGTGTCCTAGCACACAGAAGAGGAAAAATAAAGTACGGCTGCTTGCTCTAACGAGCTTCGAGCCCAGGGCAGTCAAATAAATACTTGTACCACATGGAAAGATGATGTAGAGGGGATGATGAGGGGTCAAGGTGAAAGAGAGAAATCATCTGATAACTAAGGAGACTTGATCTTGGCTTCTCTGAGCTTGCTTGGTGATTTCAAAACAGGGAAGCAAAAAGGTGCAGACAAAGGGAGCAGAACCCCAGCTATTTATTTCTAAAGCATTAAAAGGAATTCCTCATTAGAGTAAGAGGCAGGAAGCGAGCCCTGTGGAGTCCTTTACGATTCTCTGAGCGTGGATCCACATAGGCCTGGTTATGTGAAGTGGGTTTTGTCTTGGGGCTCAGAGAAGGGGGTGAGATGTGGTCCTGGGCCTCGCAAATGACAGCGCAGCCACAGGCCTGCAGCATGGTTGGTCCTTAGACAGAGTGAGGGAGCGACCAGCTGAGCCTACAGCTTCCCAGGGGCCCCACATACTTGTACATTGCTGGGAGTGTGTTCACTGCCATCTGTTTAATAAGGGGGCATTTTGACCAGACCCAGAAAGTAAAAAGTTCACATTTTCTTGGTTTTTAAATATGTGGCTACTACTACTAACAATTCTGTGGGACAATCGACCCGAGATGTACTTCACACCCCGCCCCCATCAACCTCACAGCCAGAAGGAAGAACTCTGTCAAAGTGTGTCCCTTAAAAACCCCCTGATGCCATGTGGTTCTGTCCAGGGAGGCGCTCTGACTCTGCAGTATCATCCTGAATAGGCCAGCCAGTAGGAGGGATTACAGGTAAAGCACCTGCCGTCACAACTCAACCCTAATGTCAACACTAGCCAATAACTTATATTCTCTCAAGAGATACTGCAGTTTCCATTTCTTCAGCATTCAAGCTAATGCAATAAGCCTTAAAAAGTAAAGAAGTTATGTAAATATTGGAAGGGAGTCATATTATCCTGATTTGCAAATGATACAATGGTTTCCTAGAAAAACGTTCAGGCACAATTAAAAACAAATTATTGGATATATGATCCCCAATGTTCATAGCAACACTGTTTACAACAGCTAAGTGGCGGATGAAACCTAAATGTCCATCGACAGATGACTGGATAAAGATGTGTGTGTGTGTATGTATATGTGTGGAATGGAATACTATTCAGCCATAAAAAATAAAATAATGCCATTTGCAGCAACATGGATGGACCTGGAGATCGTCATTCTAAGTGAAGTGAGCCAGAAAGAGAAAGAAGAATACCACATGATAGCACTTATATGTGGAATCTAAAAAAAATTAAAAAGACACAAATGAACTTATTTATAAAACAGAAATAGACTCACAGACATAGAAAACAAACTCATGGTTACTGGGGAGAAAGGGGGTGGGAAGGGATAAATTGGGAACTTGGGATTCGTAGATACTAACGACTATATATAAAACAGGTAAGTAACAAGGCCCTACTGTGCAGCACAGGGAACTATATTCAATACCTTGTAATTGCCTATAATGAAAAAGAATATG
Organism: Camelus ferus; assembly: GCF_009834535.1. NCBI lineage: Eukaryota > Metazoa > Chordata > Mammalia > Artiodactyla > Camelidae > Camelus > Camelus ferus. Next base: position 17,372,645 of record NC_045732.1, read on the forward strand.
AAAAGGACTTATATATAGGTACAACTAAATCACTATGCTGTACATCAGAAATAGATAAACACAACATTATAAATCGACTATACTTCAACAAAAAAGGTAAATTGTTGGATTACAAGTAAAATAATTTAGGAAGGTATTGGCTACCAGGAAAAATATTTAAAGATCAATTCACTTACAAGTAGAAAACAGATGGAAATGAAAATGAGAAAAAAAGTCATATACACAACCCATCAACAATAGAGACAAAAACTACAAAATACATATGAAAAAATTTAACAAAGAAAGTGTAAGATTTATTTGAGAGAGCTATAAATTTCATTAAGGAACATAACACAAGACCTGAATAAATGTGGAGACATACCATGTTCCTGGATAGAAAGTCAAAAGTCTTAATATAAAAAAAATGTTAATCCTTTAGAAATATATTAATTTCATATAATTTCAATGGGAATAAGGCTTTCTTTTAAATTTAAAGAGATTTAAAAATGCATATAAGAAAACAAAGTATGCAAAATTGTCAAGAATGTTTTTGAAAATGTAAAAAATAAGGATAGATTTATTGTCCCTACTATTAAAAACTACTGTATTCCAGAATCTTCTTCTCAGCCTCTGCTTCTGGGGAACCCAACATGACACAGTTATGAACAGTCTGTCACTCAACCGTATTTTAATGGGGATGCCAGAATTCAATTTCAACACTGGCTTTTATACAGATAAAACAGCATGAAAGGAAACTGAGTTTAAGCTCCTTAAAGCTATACGTTCCAGCCAACTGGGTCTCAGGTGGGCTATGGATCCAGAAAGCAGTCCTCATGATCCCTTTCCCATTGTTTTTTGCCTGGACTTTGCTTTTTAAACATTTCCCTTTGTGACCTGGTTCTCTTTCTTGGCTGGGTCATTTGGCTTGTTTCTCATCCAGCATAACTCCTCCCCATCTTGCTTGTAATTCGGTGAGCTGGCACCCCTCCCGGTGCTTTGTGCTGGCTTGGCCACCTTTATGTTCCACTTGGCTCTGGCCCAAGATCCAGCACTCTTTCTCCCTTGCCCCATTCTTGCAGGCAGTTCCAGAATTCCGGATTTAGTTATAGCCTCATTTGCAACTATACCGCTCCTGTCCTGAAGAAAATGGCTTCCAGGGCGTTCTGACAAGTTTCCGGACTCTGAGGGATTTGGAATCTGGGGCCATGTCTTACTTACCAGCCAGGCATGGATACTGTAGTTGCATTAGTTTCGTAGTATCACAGTCTAAGTGGCGGAAACAATAAACATTTATTTCCTCACACTTCTAAAAGGTAGAAGTCCACGATCAAGGTGTCCGTAGGACTGGTTTCTTCTGAAGGCCTCCCTCCTCAACTTGTAGATGGCTGTCTTCTCCCTGTGTCTTCACATGGTCTTTCCTCTGTGCGTATCAGTGTCCTAATCTTCTCTTCTTACAGGGACACCAGTCATATTGGACTATGGCTAAAACAAGTAGGCAGACCTTTGTCTTGTTCAACCCCAGCTGGAAGCATGCATGTGCTTGGGGGGCCAAATTGTTCTGTTGCCCTGCATGTGCCCCCAAATGACCATGAAAGCACTGTGAGTACTGATCTTGGGATGACAAATTTTAGTGAGTAGGTGAATTGCAAATATGGAGCCTGCAAATGATGAGGATGGCCTCTATGCTGGGTACTGTATTAGGTTCTAGGACACACTGCAGAACAAGGCAGTTTCTTCGGGGTCCTTACTGTCTAGCAGGCAGGCACTCAGTGGTAGGCTGATAAAAGAGGGGCTTAATGAATGCTGCTGTCTTAAAGAGTTGTCAGGAATGCTCTGATTCCTTGAATCCACTGGGAAGGAAGAGGATTCCAAATATCTGCCTCCTGAAGGAGCTCCACCATCACTCTGTTTGCTAAATGATTAGTATCTCTTTCAAGAGGATACCACAATCAAGTTAAGACCCTACTGAAGTCCAAGCTGAGTTATGCAGTGTGTCAGCATGTCCCTGTGTCCCGTCTCCTGGGAAATGCTAGCAGCTGATTTACATGGAACTAGCATTCTCCCTCTTACTCAATTCCGGGCTGCAATACTTTCCCTCTCCTATGTGGCTGTGGCTCACCTACTTTAAGTGTTCTCTGCAATGCCAACTGCCAGCGTTCTGCAAGGTGTCAGCAGGGGGGGCGTGGACGCATCTCTGATCTGGGATTGACGTGGCCTCGTTCTACACTGCCACTGAACTTTCAAACAGGGATTCTGGACATTGGCAGTATATGACGACCACCTGGGAGGAGGCTTTTAAAAAACTATCAGTGTGGTTCAATGTCCACGAATCAATCAATCTGACTTACCACATTAACGAAATGAAGGATAAAAATCATGTGATCAGCTCAACAGATACAGAAAAAGTATTTGAAAAAATTTAACATCCATTTCTGATAAAAACTGTCCCCAAAAGGGAACACACTTCAACATAACATAGGTCATATATGATAAACCCACAGCTAACATCATACTCAAATGCGAACAGCTGAAAGCTTTTCCTCTAAGATCAGGAGCAAGACGAGGATGCCCACTCTTGCCACTTTTATTCAACATAGTATTGGAAGTCCTGGCCACAGCTATCAGACCAAAGTGGGGGTGAAGGAGAGAGATCCAAATTGGAAAAGAAGAAGCAAAATTGTCACTATTTGCAGATGACATGATACTATATACAGAAAACCCTAAAGACGTCACCAAAAAGCTATTAGAACTAATAAATGAATTCAGTAAATTTGCAAAATCAATATACAGAAATCTGCTGCATTTCTATACACTAATTAACAAACTATCAGAAATTAAGAAAAGAATCCCATTTACAGTTGCATCAAAAAGAACAAAATAACTAATACTTAAGAATAAGAGAAGATATTTGCAAATGATATGTCCAGTAAGGGGTTAATATCTAAAATTTATATAAAACTCATACAACTCAATATCAAAAAATAAAAAATTCAATTAAAAATAGGCAGAGGACCTGAACAAACATTTTTCCAAGGAGGACATACAGATGGCCAACAGTCACATGAAAAGATTCTCAACATCACTAAACATCAGGGAAATGCAAATCAAAACCACAATGAGATATGACCTCACATCTGTCAGAATGGCTATTATCAAAAAGATAAGAAATAACAATTGTTGGAGAGGATGCCGAGAAAAGGGAACCCTCACGCACTGCTGTTGGGAATGTAAGCTAGTGAGGCCACTACAGAAAACAGTACGACAGTTCCTCAAAAAATTAAAAATAAAACTACCATACAATTCAGCAGTTCCACTTCTGGGTATTTAGCCAAAGAAAATGAAAACACTAATTCAAAAAGATATATGCACCCCTATGTTCATCGCAGCATGATTTGCAATAGCCAAGATAAGGAAGCAACCTGTGTCCATCAACAGATGGATGGATAAAGAAGATGTGGTGTGTGTATATACACAATGCAATACTACTCAGCCACAACAAAAGAATGAAATCTTACCATTCACAACAACATAGATGGACTGTGAGGGAATTATGCTAAGTGAAATAATTTAGACATAGGAAGATAAATACCATCTGATTTTACTTACATGTGGAATCTAAAAAACAAATAAACAAACCAAACAAAACAGAAACAGACTCAAGATACAGAGAACAAACTGGTGGTTATGAGAAGGGAAGAGGGTGGGGGTTGAGCGAAATCGGTGAAAGGGATTAAGAAGTACAAACTTCCAATTGCAAAATAAGACACAGGGGTGCAATGTACCACAATGGCAGTATAGTCAATAATATTGTGATAACTTTATATGCTGACAGATGGTTACTAGACTTACTGTGGTGATCAATTCGTGATGCGTTTCAATGTCAGAACACCACTGTACACCTGAAACTAATGTAATATTGTATGTCAACTATACTTCAATAAAAACTTTTTTAAATAAAAAGATTTTAATAAATAATAAAAAATCATCAATGCTAGGCTCCATCCCTGACCAAGCATGTTGGCTCTGGAGGTGGGGCCCAGGCATCCCTATCTTCTAAAGCTTCCAGACAGATTTCATGTGCAGCCAGAATGGAGAACCACCACTTTGATCTGAGTCTCACCTTCTTCATCTGTAGAGAAAGATTTTGGTATCTGAAGAGTCCCGAGATAATGTACTATGAGCTATAATCCTAAATTCTATTTCAAAATTGTCAGGGCACTTTTCCCTCCAATATTTCCTCCACTGATGTAGCTACCACAGGAAATATAATAAGTAACAGATTTTCTTCCCATAGCACATTTATAACATTATTGATGTCTGTCTCACTATTTGTTTGGTAGGAAGTAAAGTGATTTTTTTCCCCTCCAAAGAAGCTAAAAATGAAGGGGCAATGATATAACACAGTGTTCACTGAATGGAAAGAAAACCACCACGATCTTTGACATGCCAGCTGAACTTGAATGCTCTATGGCGTGAATTTCAATGCCATTTCATGTCTCTAATCGCATCCCTTGAGCACAGAGGTCTGAGTGCCATCGCTGCAGCTGGAGAGAGCAGGAGAGACACAGAGTTGAGCCAAACTGGTTTTTTGTTTTTGAAAAAAGAACATGTCTGGGACTCTGAAAAATAGTTCAGATCAGAATCTACCAAGTAAACCTAAAATAGATTTGAGTGGGCAGATGAGCAGAGCAGAGGCCACAAGGCCCTCCCCACAGGCCAAATGCTGAGTGAAGTAACAGGAGCACTTTGGCAGAGTTCTCATCAAATAAGATGCTAACATTCCATGCTTGAGTTACTTAACAACACCCTCCTTGGATGGTATGTAGCAAGTCTTCTGAAGGTAAAAACAAGTAGTGAGAATAATTTAGATACACTGATCAGCAATGGTCTAAAGAGGGTCTTTCCAGCTATTTGAAAAATGGTGTTTAAAAAATTATCCCCTGCTAATCTGATAGGTCCAGGCACTCAGTTCATGGACTGCATGGAGGCTAAAATATATATTTGGCCTCTACCAGTCAAGATACAATGTTTTCCAAAACTGTCAGTCATGAAGAGAAAAGATGATGGAAAGAAACTCTGATGAAAGTCTGAATTTGGGTCTAGGACCTTTCAGAATGTACGAGTTTGGCAGGACTGATTAGGAAAGTAGCCAGCAGTTATTGCAACTCATATGGACAGCAAGTGACACTCAGTGATGTCTTCAATGACTACATGTGATCAGATCCCAGAGGGAAAAAAAGCAAAGCAGGATAGAGGATGTTGTCCATGACAGACAGAAGTAAGCAGACAAAGTGCATCTATACAGGTAAGAACCAGAAACCATGGGGTCAGAAGGCAGAATTGAGAAAGGCGGACTCAAAGATAGGGCTTCAAAGGTTGAAGGGGTCTGTGAGACTCTAAAGTGAGACAGAAATTTGGTCAGGATTCCAGCCACAAAAACAGAGTGGTTAGTAAAGAAAAGTCTGGGAACTAGGGGCTTTTTGACAGGGTGACCAGTTGTCCTGGTTTGTCTGGGCCTTTCTCAGCTTTAGCACTCCAAGTCCTACACACAGGGCAACCTCTCAGACCTGGAAAAACAGGGGTGGTAGATCATCCTATTGCTGTATAATCCTGAGTCAAGAGCAGAGGTCTTCTGAGTAAGAGGAGGCCTATTCTAAAGAAGCTTATGGGAGGATGCAGCTGATTTCAGGGAGAATCTCACAGAGGGGCTAGGGAATGAGGAATGCTCCTTACAGCTACCACTCTGGGCCATGGGGTTCTCTAATCTTTTCATCCTTTTGGATTTCAGTTTCTTTATTCACAAAGTGATTACTTGGCATTCAATCATTTTTATTTTCCTCTTTCAAAAGTAGCAGAATCTTTTCTTCAAATGAAATCTTATCCAGATAGGAATATATCCAAAGGCTAAAGCAGAGCCAGTGGGCTGGGGACCTATAACCCTGACCACTTTGCTCTACACGCAACCCTCCCCCGTTCTGCCCCTGACAGCCCCTGAGACACCTGTGCTGAACCTACACGGCTCCGAAGAGCAGACTTCTAACATCACCAACTGGATGATCTTCAAGTTCTCTCTGGGGCGGAAATCCCACGATGCCTCGGCCATCTGCAACATTATTGCTATTTTTCGGAACTGGATAAGCTGCCCCTATTTTCAGAGTTCTGGCCTCAGTATCTCTCTGTCCCTCCAACACACACACTAACTGGAACACAGTCAAGGAACCAGTTTGATTGGGCTTTGCTTACTCTCAAAATCAAATAATGTATAGAAAACATATTGAAATAATCATCTCTGGGTTGTGGGATGGAATAGGGGAGACTGATTGATCTCTTGTTGTGTGTGTCTGTCTATGAGCACTTGTCTGTATTTTCTACCATTTGAATGCAATACTTATTCAATCTTGTGCCAAACCCTGGAGCTCGGACATGCTTTGGCCTTGTCTACTACATTTGGCCTACTCCCTCCCCCACGTATAGGCTCCTTTTCCTTGGCTCCTCCCCTTTGCCTTGCATCCCCACTTTGACAAGGCACTTTCTTCATCTCTTACATCATTTTCCACCTTGCATTTCTTCCTCCTACTTTAGCTTACAATATGAGCTACTATTATTAGCTTTAATGTCCCCTGCTCTCAGGGGACTGATCCAGCCCTAAGACACCACACTTTTTTTCAGTGGGTCTCCCTAGGAGCTAATCCCCTGGTGAAGTCCTCTTCTTTCCCTGCAAATAGCTTAGTAATCACTCTGTGTCCACCTCCCAGCCTTAGGGGGTGACTGACTCCCAGTTCTGTTGGTCTCATAGGATGTGCTTTCCTGTGAAGAGGATGTTGTGATGAAGAGGAGACAAGTTCTTGAATTTAATGACCCTGGACAGTACACCACTTGGTCTCCTGGAGGATAAAGGCCCTCCAGTTGAGCCTCAAATCACACCAAAGGATGTGCCCTTCCCCTTGCCATGGAGAGTAAAGTGTTATCGATAGATACTGATGACCTTATTCCCTTAAAAGGATCAAGACCACTGACATACAGTGAGATCCAGATAGTACACTGGAAGGTGGTGGAAGAATCACATGACAGCTGTTAATAAGAATATCTTTGGTTGCTTTATGAAAAAAAGGATGCTTAACAAAAGGAAAACCCTTTTTTCCAGTATTTTATTGGGGCAGCTGCTGACAAGGAACACCCTATAACGCGGCAGCCAACTCTGTTTTAACCATCCTTATCTTCGATTACCTAGTACCTGACTCACGCATTCTCCTGGTCTTTTGCTTCCAGCATTAACTTATGACTTTGGACAATCAGATCTGATTCTCCCTGATGTCATCCTCCTGTCAATAGCCCTGCACATTACAAACTATCCAACCTTGCTATTTGTTTCATCTGTAAAACAGAAAAGAATTACCTCCTAGGATTGTTGTGAAGACTAAATTATATTTATAAAATATTTGGCATAATACCTGCCCTTTAGAATGTGCTTTTATTTATATAGAACAGGGCTAATCAAAGGGAGGTTCATGGACCAGTGCTAGCTGTTCATTACTGGTGTGTGATGAAAAAAAATAAAGTAGAGAAATTGAGAGTTAGCGCTCTGAAACTTTTAGACTAGAAATTTTCTTTAAAGAAATAAATCACTTCCCAAAGATACTTAGAGAAGCACTGATACAAACAGGACCTCAGTTGAGGAAGTGTCCGATATACAGCTTAGCATACGTCACCTGGAAAGACGTTCTTCAGAAATATTACGTGCCCCTTTCTGCTAGCCCGTTACCTTCACGGTATTGTTAATCCTGGAGAGTCCTCCCATCACACCGTCGCATTTGTGAGGAACCGCTTCTCCTCTTCTGCTCATCTGCTGGTGTCTGTTAAGAAAACATAAATTAACGTTAACATTTGTTTAAAACATAACTCAGAAAATCTGTTTCTAAAGGAAGCAGGATGCATTCCAAGGCCAACTGGCATTTCTGATTTGTGTTACCCATGCCATTTCCCAAAGCTGTCAGGGGATAATTAAAAGTCAGAGGGGAAAATTTAATTCTTTTCATGTTAAGGGACAGTGGCTATAGTAAAGAGAAAGCATTAACATTTTCAGGGGAGGAGGGGAGGGGGGTTGATTAAATCTAAAGAAAACAATCAATTCTAGGCATAAGCTGTGGTCACTTTATCCATTAGCTTCAGGACAAGAGTGGCATTTGGAGCACAGTCTTTTCAAGGCGCTGGCACCAGGCCATTCCTGAAGCACACAGTCATTATGGAGACATTTAATTAGTGCATTTTGCATGACTGCCTATGGACGCAGGAGGGGCAATGTGCCATCTAGCCCTTTTAGGGTCAATTGACGGCTGGAGAGAAGGCCAGCCTGCAAAGTCATGGTAAACTCTGTGAGGTCAGGGACTCTGTATTACCTCCATTTTTTATTCCCCGTGCCCAAAATAGGGCCTAGAACATAGTATGCACTCAATAAAATATTTGTTGACTGAATACATGATTTCAAGGTCACCAAAGCCGGAATTCCTCCAGAAACCTGCTTCCATCCAGTGTGCCTGGTCTAGTAAACGACAGGACCAGGATTCAAACACAGAGCTGTCCACCTCCGGAGTTCTACACTTATTCTACTACAGCGTGCTGTGGAGACGACACTGGAAATAACTTCCATGCCCTCCACGATTGGAGTGGCCTCAGAATGCCCCCTCCCCAGACACCATGGGGCTGAGTCACCTCTCACTTTTCTCACTCCTCTCTGAAAAGGGGAGAAACAGTGGTGCCTCAGAAGCTTATCACCAGGAAAATAGAATTGGACCCTTCTACTGTGGGCAAAGAAGTCCACCCTCTCCCTGTTATCCTCTACAGAATGTGTTCTGGCCGTATCTTGAAGAACATAAGCTGGCTCTTGGGGATACAGAAGGAGACATTACTGTAATAGGCTGAAGTATAAAGCCAAAGTGGAATCTGGTTCTAAAAATACATTCCAGTCTCCGTTTTATTTATCTTTACTGGTCCAATAGCCTCATTTACTATATGACCCTTGAGCATCTTTCACTTGAATTTTTAAAAATACAGTAAAAGGACTAACAACAGTGTTTAGCTTAAGTAGACACGATAGCGCTTTTCAAGTAAATTGACCTCCTTTCTTTGATCAGCCAAAAAAAAAATGTTTAAAATGAGCTCTGTGTTGTGCCCTGAAGGGTGAAAAACTCAGACTTTGTTACACTGAGAGAGCAAAGGACTTTCAGACTCATAAACTCAGAGTTCTTTGGTTTGTCATCAATAATCTAATTTAGCAGCTCTATAAAGGGATGCTCAGGACTTAAAGGGTTATAAGAATTGGGTCCAGGAGAAAAATAGGGATGAACGCTAGAAAGGAAGAGAAGTAATCAAGAAATAACGAGTTAAAATTTCAAATCTTGCTCCTAACTAGTGCCTTTTCCTGGACTAAAAGCTAAGAGAAGTATAAAGAATGGATTTCTGTGTCATCTTTAGGTGAACTATGTCTTACACTTTAATTATATATGAATTTAAAACAAAATGCAAACTCATAACAGAGCATAGGAAACATGTGCTAGAGGTGATAAGGAAGAAGAGAAAGTAATGTTGAATCACACTGTGCAAAATAGAGGTAGAGAAGAAGAGGAAAGGGAATTGAAGGTCAGAGAGAAGACTCTGGATGTGATCTCATGGACAATAGGGGTTTATACGGGACTGGGTCCTGGCTGAGAGCAAAGGGTGTACTCAAATGAGTTCATTGAAGAGGGTTTACTAAAACGTCTGTTTACAAAGGTCTGTGGTCAGGATTAAAGGAAGCCAATTAGGAGCCAACAGCAACCTGAAGGCACAAGAGTGGAGCCATCACTAAAAACTGGAAAGAGCTGTAGCTGTCAGAGAGTGCCATCTTCCAGGAGCTGTGTATCTGTCTGTCTCCTCTATGTACTTTAATTGATATAAATGATACACTTTTCTTCATTTGTATTTTTGTATGTTATGATTTGAGTTTTTAGTGTTTCCTATTTTTTATCCCTATTTTTTGTTTTGTGCTACAAAAGTTTGGTTTGAAACTTTTCTATCCATTTTTTATTGAGGTATACTTAACATACAACTATATTAGTTTCAAGTGTCCAACATAGTGATTTGATATTTGTATACATTGTGAAATGATCACCACAATAAGTCTACTTAACATCTGTTACCATACATAAATTTTTTTCTTGTGATGAGAACTTTTAAGATCTACTCCCTTAGCAACTTAACAATACAGTATTATTAGCAACTATGCAATATACTATTGTTAACTACAAGCTATACACTATATCCTTGTGTCTTATTTTAGAACTGGAAATCTGTACCTTCTGATTCCCTTCCCCCTTTTTTCCCACCCCCCCCATTCCCCCACCTCTGGCAACCAGCAATCTGTTCTCTGTATCCATGAGCTTGCTTTTTTTAAATTCCACATATAAGCGATATACAGTATTTGTCTTTCTCTGTCTGACTTATTTCATGTAGCATCATGTCCTCAAGGTCTATCCACGTTGTTGTAAATTGTAAGATTTCATTTTTCTTTATGGCTGAATAATATTCCATTGTGTATTTTCTATCCATTTTAAGTTGAGATATAATTCACTCATCACAAAATTCATCCTTTTGAGATATACAATTAAACAATCCTAGTATATTTTCAAAGTTATCACCACTATCTAATTCAAGAATATTTTTATCACCCGCCAAAGCTCCATATCCATTAAAAATCACTCCCCATTTTCCTCTCCCCCAAGTTGCTGGAAACCACCCATCTATTTTGTCTCTTTGAATTTGGCTTTCAATAGGAAAACGAAGCCACTACCATACTTCTGTGCAGCTGGGAGGGAGCTGATGGAATAAATATTCCAACTTCTCTTTCCTCCTCAACTTTGGTCTCCTCCTGGTGCCTCCTGTTGGCTGAAATCAACTGGGAACCAGATGTCAATAAAGCCTAATTTGTGTAGCCCACTGATGTCAGCCTCCAGAGGCTGGAGGGATATACGGGCAGAAAGAGAGTGCCTAAGGGCCCCATAGAGTCTTGACCAGAAGATGCTGGGAAGAGAATGGACTGCCAGACAGAACTGGGAAGTAGAAAGGGTATGCAATCCTCGTGCAAGAAGCTGGTACTCTATGGTGAAAGGACACGCCCCTGGGGATAATGGGTCTATTCAACATAAGGGAATCAAGGGGTCTGAAGTCCACAGTAAGATTGTTTTCAATGTTGTTATGTAACAAAAGATTAATCATGGCATCCTTTCATTTTAATTTTTAAGTGGCTTCTGGAGACCCAAGAAAATGATTCATCATCCATTATTCATATTTCATTTTCATTCTTATCTGTATCAATGTGACTTTGTATACATGACATTGAAAATTACATTTATCCTTTCTTTATGGTACCCTATAAATAAACAGAAAAGCTTATTTTCTAATTATATGATGGGAGCCAGTGCAACTAGATTTGTCTAGTATTAATTAAAAACTGATTTAGTTTTATAATATAATTTGGCCTTAGCTTGAAGGCATTGCAAGCCATAACAAAAAGAATTTTCCTTAAAAGGAGAAAGATGGATGGTTACTCAATCATTTCCGTCTCTTTAGTTGATTACATTTCTTGGTGTGCTGGTCAAGAAGCAAACACAGCTCAATATTTGCCAGAGTCGGTCTTCTGGTTACATCAAATTATCTCCAGCTCCCTTCAAAAGTCTTTCTCTGACAAGAAAACCTTTCCTTTGTGCCAATTTAATTGTCCCCCTACTCACATTTAGCAATTTATCCAAGTGATCTGGCATGGTTATTAAGCATACTTGTTATTATTAAAGTTAATAACTTAAAAGTTGAATTACATTTTCTTTCCAGAAGCCCATATAATTCCCCATCTGAAAAATAAGAGGATCTTGTTTTCTTCATCCACGTTTTGCATATACTATCCACCATCACTGAAAAATATATCTCCCTTTTTTTCTATTTTCCTAAATTAATGTGAAAAGATGAACACAAATTATAATCTTCTCCTCAGAAGTAAATGATTAAGGAAGCTATTATAGAAATGGCCTCATGTGACTGTGATAATGAAAGCATTTATTCAAGAATAACAACTTACATTTATTGGAGATTATGAAGTTTATATAGCCTCCAACTCATGTCACTGGATCCTTGCTATAACGAGGGGTGGTAGACAAGGAAAGTGATACATCTCCCATTTTACCGAAGGGAAACTGGAGCTCAGAGAATTAGTGATCTGTCTAAAATTGTAGACCTAGTAAGCAGGAGCTCGAACTTGGATGTACACCTTCTAAATTCTTAATATCATGTGCCTTAGATGCATAATCCTGGAGAGGAACAAGTGGGTTTATGACGGACCCACTGGTTTTTTTTTTTTTTTAAAGACTGTTGATGGAGATTCCATACATTTTTTTCCTTGCCTGGTCCAACAGTCAACCGTTTGGCAGGAATTCCCATCATTCATGTATCCTAGACCCATGGCCCCTATAGGGCTGTACTGAAACATGGAGATATGCACTCTTGGTATATTTTAGAAAATGGCTTTTATATTTTTGAAGGTGACAATTACATTGTCCTTTAACATTCTTATATGAAGTGAGCTAATTCCAGTATCTTGGTCTCTGAGAACCTGGAGTTAAGGGAAGAGAGAAGGAGAGAGTAGGAAGAAAAGGAGAAGGAGGAGGACGAGGAAGGGGAGGAGGAGGGGGGAGAGGGAAGGAGAAATGAATAGGGGGAGGAAGAGAGGATAGAGAAGGGAGGGAGAGAAGAAAGAGAGAAAGCTTTGATTTTCCAGTTGAAAATGTTAATCTTATTTAACACTTCTTAGCATTTAAAAACTTGTCACAATGACCCTCTGATCTTCTACTCCTGTTATTCTCTCTGCTCATCTTTATCTTCCTTGGTTTTTCTTTCTGCTTTGTTCCAATGTGGTGTCACAGTATAGCTTTAAACCAAGTGATCTGGGTAATATTCCTGGCTCTCCATAGTAAGATTCTGTGTTCTGTCTCCTTTTCTATGGCTTAGATAGAGGGTCTCCAAATAGACCACCCACCTTATCTGGGCTCTAGGCTTTCTCTCTCATTCTTCCTTCCCAACTCACCAAGCTGCCATTATAACTGAAATCATAAATCTTGGGAGATAAAGAAATATTCTAGGATAATTCCTGCCTTTAGCATTTGAATTTTAGTCTGGATTCATGCTCTCATGTTTGGGGCCTCTGAGAATTTCTCTTAGTTCATGGCCAGTCCAACTTTGCTTTTAAAAACATTTTATCCATTAATTTTAGGTGTTTTGAGAGGTTTTTTTAGTCTACTCTTGTTTATTACTTGAATTAGAGGATAACATAACACTCTCTGCAAATATTAAGAGTGACAATTCTTTGACGTGGCTGTTAGAGTTAACTGTCAAAGATAACTGCCCAATGAACCATACCTTCTAGTATCCATACCCTACAGAAGTCCCCTACTATATTGAAACTGAGCTGGCCATGTGTAACCAGTAAAATGCAGCAGAAGTGATGCAGCATGACTCCCAAGGCTGGGTCATAAGAATCCTTGCAGCAGCATCTTCCTTGTTCTCCTGGAATGCTCATTGTTGAGACACACCTTCTCAGAGCCCAGGCACCGTGGTGTATGAAGCCCAAGTCCCAGGGAAAGGCCGTGTGTGGGTCCTCTGGTTGACTATCCCAGCTGAGTTCCCATCCAGTATCCAACAACCAATATCAATGTATCAGTCATGCAAGGAAGCCATCTGGAAGTCTGACCCAACTGAGCCCTCAGATAACTCAAGCCTCAGCTTCCACATAACAGCTTGAGAGATCCCCAGCAACAATGTCCCGATGAACCCACTCCACGTACAGAACTTTGAGAGATAGTAATAGTTGTTTTAAATCATAACAATTTGGGAGTAATTTATTATACAGCCAACATAGTACCAGGACAACAGTTAAGTCTTTTTGGATTAGGAGCCATTTTATCTCTTTGAAGTGACTTTGCAAAGCTATGCTCTAATGTGCTACACTCATATTATACGGCATTTTAATTTCCAAATTCTTAGAAGGACAGCACCTAATTCCTGTTTTCATATATGATCTACACACATCAATGAACAACTAAAAGTGCATGACAGTCACATAGATAATTAAAATAGACAATGTTTGCTCTAGGTATTAATTACTTAAATGTGCATGACATTAAAACCTTAGAAGATAATAGAGGAACTCATCTTCATAATTGCAATATTGACACTCATATTCAAAGACAAAAGTAACAAAAATTATAAGGGAAAAATTAATAAATTTTATATTAGCAGTATGATAAAGAAAGTAAAAAGCCACAGACTGGGAAAGATATCTGTAAAATACACAACTAGCAAAAGATTGGTATAAAATCACTTTCACACATAAATGAGGAAAAGGAAACAACCTAATTAAATAGTTTTCAAAAGAAATAAACAGGTGTTTCACAGATAAAACACCAACGATCAGTAAACATATTGAAAAGGTACTCAAGCTCATTAGTAATTGGATGAATACAAACTGAAACCACAATGAGATGCTATTTAACATTCTCCAGACTGGCAAAACCTAAGAAGTCTGGCAATGCCAAGTGTTGGTGAGTACATAAAGAAATTAGAATTTTCTCCACTATGGTCAGAATGTAAATTATTAGAATACTGCAGGAAACAACTTGGCATCATCTAATAGAAATTGAAGCTGTGCATACCTTAGGATTCAGTAATTCTTCCTCTAAACATGCACATGTGAAGTAGAAGAAATGTATAAGAAGATTATGCAGTATTATTTATCATGGCCAAAAATTCTGGAAACTACCCAAAAGCCCATCAGCTGTGGAATGGATGAATAAATTGTGGAATGCTCACAGAATGGAACAACATATCGTGAAAATGAATCGCTTCTTGCTACATGCAACAACATACTATGAACCAAACAATGTAAATCACAGAAGAATACAATCTCATTCAACTTATGTATAGTTTTAAACATGAGAAACTAAACAACGTGTATGTGTAAGAATAATCAAGCAAAGCAAGAAAATGGAGATAGTAGATTAGCATTTGGGGGTGCTTCAGAAGTGTTGGTTATTTTCTATGTCTTAAGCCATATATGGTTACCTAGAAATTTATTTTCTCATTATGTATACTTTATATATATTTCACATATATACTTTTATAAATGTTATATGTCATAATATATCATTTCCAAAGGCAATTTAAGGTATTAATAAGCAGTGGAGTTGATTAGAATTAGAGCATGAAAAAGAGAAGTCAGAGATGTAAATAAAATCCCAATGCAAGGAATAAGTAACAGGAACAGATAATATAAATACTGAGTTTCACAAACGGGTATTATGAAGTGGGAGATGGCTCCATCAGTCTATTTGAGATGGATTTCACTCACCTTTTTAACATTTCAACCTTATAGTCAGATCCTATAACCCTAATTTCATGTTTATCAGGAAACCTTCCCAGGCATAGTGCACTCAAGATGCTTATACATCACTCACCCCACATGGGTTACTTGGCAGCCTGAAAGCTGTATTTCCATTCTGGTTTATAAGTTAGGCTCTTACACTTTAGATAGCCAGTGTGTCACATCCCTGATTAGCTACATAATTGAGGTACTGACAAGGTCAATTTTGTGAACCTGCCAAGCTAAGAAACAGAGTTTAAACTGGGAAGAATACATAAGTGAATGCCACATTTTGAAGCTCTTATGTGTCAGTAAGCTGATAGTCCCAGATGATACCTTGAGTCTAGTCTCAATTCCATATTTATTTTTCTTATCTTTACATAAAGATCATAAGTCCCTAGAGAGCAGAAATAATGTCTTATATTTTTTTGCCCCATTTTCAGAGAAATACACAGTACTTTGTAAATGCTCAATTAATATCTGTTGATTGATTGATTAACAGGACTACTGATTATATACGCACTATCCTGTTAGCATTTATACTATGCTTTACAACAACAATAAAAACACCATCATTGACTATAATGAGTGGAACTTCACTTCAACTACCTAGTGCTAGCTTACTTGCAAATGTAAAACTATTGCTATTGTTCAACTAAAATAATTCACCCTTTCAAAATCAGCTTCTTTTCAGCCTTCTGTGAACCAAGAAGAGGCATTTTAATATGGGGGAGGGGAGCAAACATTATGAAGTCAATAACAAAACTTTAAAATCTGAAAACTCTCCAAAAAAAAATTACAGCAAGAGTATCATGATAATGAACGTGATGTCATGTAGTTTTCATGTGAGTTGCAGAGCCAAACTGAGGAGATTCTATGACAAGTGGCACTGCAGCAGTCACTCTCCTTGTTATTCATTATTTCCCTTCTGAGAATTGTGGCACAGGAGAAACCTTTCCGATAACATTCAAGTGGGATTCTATTTGATTTAGCCTCCAAATTATTGTTTGCCTACTTGATGTTTATGAAAAGAAATGCTGCATTTCTCACATTAGCCAACAGAGAAGCAATCATTTGTGTGAATCATCACTGGAAATAGAAATTGTTTCAAGTGCTGGACACATTTGTGGTCTGCGAGCATTGAACACTAATGAGCAGAAGAATTCCAGTCCTAAAATGATTTTTTCTGACTTTAAGTAATTTAATCCAGAAATGCTCTGGACAGACATCCAATTCCCTGCACGGAGTCTGAAAGAGCAGTGATTCCACATTTAGACTTCATGGCCTTGAAGCTCGCCTCTCTGCATGCTGAACATCTTTATTCATTCCACAAGATAAAGAGAGAAGCAAGCCGGATTTCTAAAAATTAAAGAGAATAAATGCAGAGTGACATCAGCTCTTTAGGCTTCCTTGCTCTGTGGACAATGCTGGCCATTTAAAACAACTTAAAATTCCTCAGTACTAGAGCTTGCAGAATTCTGTACAAATCAACATGCAGGAACTATGCTTCACTTCTAACCTTCCTTTACAAACTCCTGTCTTCCTATCAACTTAATCCAACGGAGTGGGCTCCACAGTGTGCCTTTTATTTCCAGTATAACCATTACAAGGAGATAAAGGACGTATGGGCCAACGAGTGGCCATGAAAGTTGAGAGCCAACTGTTGACTCTGCAGTGTTAGCTTAGTGATCTAGGATTTAAGAGATAGACTCTACCTGACTCCTGAGGTATCATATGCCATCAAAAAACAGCAATCACTAATCATTAATCTCACAAGTTACACATTTTAACAAATATAATGACCATACATCCTCATGTCAGAGGGTTTTCTCACCCAGAAATCCATTCTAACCTAGGGCCCTAGAGTGAGAAGAGGCAGGAGAATTTCTCCTGAAATTCAGAAGGTACATTTTATCCAGATGAAATGGGCTTTAGCATGCTCTGTGAGGAAACATCCTCAAGCGACTCAAGATTTGGTGAAACAACTTCTTGCCCCCTCTAATTTGCCTCAAACCGCTATTTCTCACATGGTATCAATTATAAATTAATAAGTCCTTTCTCAATCTCTACCTCATCTTTTCAAATGAAGGAGAGAATGGCCATATTTCAGGAGGACCATCTCTCTGCAGGAGGACCCACAGAGTTCACAAGGAGTCCTGATGCAGGATATTGATGTATTAGTCATCTTTCAAATCTTTTCCTAAGAAAATTGACTTTGAGACTTTTAATCATGGGCTTTCCACTTGTCGTTGTGTGTATGAATATAACGGAGACCAAAATGCCATCAAGAAAGGGGTATTTACTGCAATGGAATCATAAACATAGTTATTGAAAAATAGTTGTGGGTTTTCAGTGACTTGAAAAATATCAGTCATATATATGATGAGATATAAGTCTGTTCACAAGGTAGTAAATATAGAAAGTATGACTCTGTCACTCAGTAATCATGTGGACTTGGGAGAATTGATTTACTTACATGAACTTTAAATTCCTCACTGGAAAAAAATATGGTGATTAATCATTGTTCTGCCTACCAGAACATAGCATGGATATTTTGAGAACTATAAAGCATGATGTATATGTTAGAGATTTATCAGTGTCAGTAAATAATACTGATGTTCAAATGATACTGTTGTTCCTAAAAATGTCTATTTGTTTATATCTATTTCAATTTTTTAAAATGTAGCATCATATAGACCAAAGATTGTGTATTGATCTCTATGATGTCAGAGGATGGGTCAGAATCTTCCCATTTCTCTGATGAGTACAAAATAAGGGTGCCACATGCCTCAACCAGCTCTAATTTAGTGAATTAGAAGCATAGGTGGATTCGACTTCAGGATTCCATTGCATTGCAAATAAGACCTTTTTCAAGCTCCTGAGACTTACTGTCCTTGAAAGTGGAATTGTCCAAGGGACAGAGTGAAAATGTGAGTTTTAGCAGTCAGTAGACACTGAGATTAAGAGCCTAAAACACATAGTCAGCTATGAATTCCTAAGACTTTCAAAAGTATTCTGTATTTTATGTAGCAATATTACATCTGTATTTTATATATTATGAAAATGAGGCTCAGTGGGATTAAATGACTTTCCCAAGGTCATATAATTGATCAGTGTTAAAGGCGGTATGTGAATTAAGGACATCAGATTCATAGTCTCCTATTTGTATTTTCATCTCGTGCTATAGATTCCTGAGCCACTAAGCTGGGTTTCCTTTCCAATAATTGTAGTTCTCAACTTGTTAATTCCTTAACAAGTAATTTTTGACAGAAATAAACATATTTCAGTATATAGTTTTATTTAAGCAGCACTTCTGAGTGCATTTTAAAAACTGCATTCTAATCACCATCAATACCATTATGATTACTGTCATTAAAATTGAATGTATGGATATACAATGGTGGACAAAAACAGATGCCGTCTCTGTTCATTACAAAGCTCCTTATCTAAGCAATTAATCACACACATGTATACACGCAACAGTGACAAGTTCTTTGAATCAAAGGTGCTGAATACTAAGGGAGCCTGTAATAGGGAGAGTTGATAGAGTCATGCAGGTCAGGGAAGTCTTTCTTAAGGAAATAATACTTAAGCAGAGATTTGAAAAATAAGCTCATGTTAACAAGAAAAAATGGGAGGCATGAGCACTCTCTGAGATTAAGCAATATGGAAAACACAAAGGACTGAAAAAAGACCAATACGGCTAGAGGGCAAGGAATGAGATGAAGGACAATGTAGGCATGGGCCAGACCATGTGGAACCTTTAGGTCATGTTAAGTAGTTTTCTTGTCCTACCCAAAGATCAGTAGAGAGTCATCGTGTTAATTAGAAGGCATGACATAATCAGATTTTGTTTTTTGGACAATCATTCTGGCTGCGGTGTAAGGATGAGGTGAAGGAGCATCTGCTATTGTTCCAGGTAGAGCAGTAAGGTAACTATTGCTACAATACAAGCAAGAGATGAGGATAGCTCAACTACGGCTGGGGAGGTTGAGAGGGAGAGAAGTGGACAGATTTGGGAAATATTTGAGAGAGAAAATCAACAGGGCTCAGTAAAGAACTGAATATGGCAGGTGACAGACAGGGAGTCTTAGAGATGATGCCTTGGCTTCTGGTTGGTGACAGTGAAACAGGGCACAGTAGAATAGAAACAGGAGTTGAAGTAAGCCGTAAAAGCTGGTTTTGACATGTGGACTTTGTGGGGCTTTTGAGACCATTCAACAGGAAGTGTTTAGGAAGCATTGGAAAGAAATATATTTGTGTGTCATCTGCATAAAAGGAAAATGCCAGTTAGAGATGTGTATAAAACTAAGAGAATATAGTGTGAGAAGATGAGAGGGCCTAGAATATAGACTTTAGAAAACCCAACTTTTATAAGCCAGGTAAAGGACGATATGCCTGCCAAGGGGACATGCTAGGAGGCAAGCCAGAGTGTATTGTGTCACAGGGACAACGGAAGAAGGTGCTTCAAGAGAGCGGAATGGTGGCTTCTAGGGACAGAGGAGATGGGAAAATGAGGAGTTGCTAATCAGTGGGTATAATTTCAGTGATACAAGATGATTAATTTCTAGAGATGCACTCTACAATATCAAGCCTATAGTTAACATTGTATTTTACACTTAAAAATCTATTGAGAGTAGACTTCAAATTAAGTGTTCTTACACAATAAAATAAAAATAAATTTACCAAAAAAGGGGAAAAAAGATCGCTGATGTTAAGTGCCATGGAAATGTCAAGTAAGATGACAACAGAAAAATATCCTTTGGCCTTACATTGGCAGACTTAGTGAGAGCTGTTTCTGTAGACTGACAGAGATGGAATCCAAATTGAGGGGAGATGGGGAGGTTAGGCTAGATCCTCTCCAAAGTTCCTTCTAACTCTAAAATAATAAATGCTGTGATTTCATGCTGCTAGCCAGAGTCTCCCTTTGTCACAGGTTTTCCTACTCACCCTACTCCTGGTTAATAACAAGACTCTGCTGTTGAAAGAAATGATTTGCAAAGACTATATTAATTTAAGCATCATTACAACCTAAAAAAATTTTAGGACAAACCATTTTTATATACTTTTACATATATATTATCTTTTTTGGAGAGAATCTTGAGCACAAAAGAATCTTGAATGATTTTTCCATAGCACCAATTGAAGAAACATATTTCCAGATATTGATTTTATTTTTTGTGTCAGGACTGTAGGGTCTAGTTTCCATGTGGATAAATTTGGAAGTGAACAGATTTGAAGTTGCAGTCCAGGGATGTCTCACACTATACTATACTGTTTTCCTTTTAAATTGAGTCACTTTTTCTGGGCTTTGAGAGTTAAGAGAACACATCCAAAGAACTGATTTTGTATATAAGCAGAATGCTTGGGCACTGCTGCTTTTCATCTAAAGAAAGGTCCTATGTTCTTACTGTCTTGGTTAGACAGAAATCTGATAAAAGGGCATACAGACCACTGCTGCTCAAAGTGTCATCAGTGGATTAGCAACATCAACTCAGTTAGGAACTTGTTAGAAATGCACAATCTCAAGCACCATCTCAGACCTACTAGATCAGAATCTGCATTTCAACAAGATCTTCAGGTGATTATTTTAACATTAAAAGGTAAAAAAGAGCTTCCATTTTTCCTCAGAATCTACTTTTTAAAAATATATAATACTTTGTTATTACTACTCTGCTATGATACTTAAACTGATCCAAGGGCATATTAGTCATTTATGGACTAAAAATTAATCATTTTCTTTTGTTTTAAAATTAAGACCTGCAATAGAATGCCAAGGTGATGAACAAGGTACATTTTACAGACAAAAAATAGGTTACTCACCCAGCTCATGGCAGAAGATGCATTTTTCATTTCCCTTTGCCAGAAGCCGATAATTACTTACATTGAACTATTTACCATTCCTCTTTTTTTATTAATAATCATAATTGTAAGTTTAATTTGAAATAGCAAGGTTATCTGTCATGCTTTTGTACAGGATTTGTAAACTTCTACTATTTTCTGTCTCTTTAGCAATTTAGGAGAAGAACATTTACACTTTATTACCTGACCCTCCCTGGTGATTAATATCTGGCATGGGCAGATGAAATTCAACCTGCAGTCTCACCCTTCCTTGCTCCAGCTCTTACTCGGAGCTCTACTCTAACCTTTAACCAGGGCAGGAAAAGATTGCTACTGCCCCCTGCTGGCCCATTGTATTTTTCCTCCTCTACAAATTCGTGACTTGAAGAGGATGCCCAAGGATTTCGAGTCACTGATGAAAGCTCAGCGAAGGGGCTTTCCCTAGTAAAGAGGTAGAGAGATCCTTTGAGAACAGGCAGCTAAAATCAAACGAAAACACTCAAAGGGTGAGGAAGGTATAAACGGCTTCTAAATTAAATTATCGATTTTCATGTGCCATTTTCTGCACATGGGCTTCTCTATGCCAGGGAAATGTCCCCTCCCCTTCAGCAGAGGATTCCTCTTTTTGCCTCCAGGTTCCACTGACAAGGAGTAGACTACCCACTCCCCTATTATAATTTCGGTACTCTAGATGCTGTTCTCTGCTTCCCCAAATTTTCTTTTCCCACGCCTAGACCTATTCCCTTCTCTTTTCTGCTTCAAACTCCCGTCCCGCCCACTCACCGACAGACTCGCATTTCCAGGAGCTCAGACCCTAGCCTCTTTCACCCTTTCCGTCTACCCTGACCTTTGCTCTTCCTTGGTCATCATCGCACCCCCTTCAGCACCCCTTCGCTGAACAGCCGGTCACTCTTTGCCTTTGAATGGCAGGAATGTCCCCTCTGGAATGCCTCTCCCCGACCCCCGCCCCAAGCGACTGAAAAAGGAAACATGCGCACTTCAGAGCTAGGAGCTGTCCGAGTGCTGAAATTTATAGGCTGGGTAAGATCACGTCTCCGTCTCTTTCTGTAGCCCTCATTCCAGCACAGGATCTCAGCAATTTTGCCCTCTTCTCCCTACCCACTCCAGCGCGCAGAGTCCTTTCTTCTCCTTCATTTACAACTTCTTTTAAAAAGAGAACATTTTCTAGAGAAAAGGGATTTGCTAAATAGAAAGGACATAAAACAAAAGCCACAGCAACCCGACTTCCAGCATGGCATTGTCACCAGCCCCCTTTGCATGGTGATGCGATTAAGGTAGCAGCATTTTTATTATTCAGGAAAAGCAGCTGGGGGATCCATCAGTTCTAAGGCTTTGTCTTCCGTGGGTTAACTGATGGTCCTAAGCCCCGGTTTGACCTGACCATGATGCCTAGTACTGGCACTTTTTGTTTTTTCTCAGCAAACTGTACAAACCCAAATCTCTTTTTGATTTTCAAGGAAACTAGATTCCTGCCAGATTTTGAGTCTGGACAATAAATAGATACTTTGTCCTAGCTTCTTTCTGGAATCATTTCGGGAATATTTTCCACAAGCATCACAGATACAGGAATGAACCGGCAGCTAGTGAACATTTTGACAGCCTTGTTTGCATTTTTCTTAGAGACAAACCACTTCAGGTAGGTGAAACGACTGTGCATGCCGATATTTTCCACATGAAAACTGTTTGAAAGAGAATGTGTCATGCAATTTTTATCTATTTTTCTATGCCCTGGACCATATTATTTTAATTTTATAAAGGAGAGTTAGATCTCTTTTGTTTTTTTAAAAAGCTTAATTATGGTGGGAAGGTGGTAAATTTTCACAAAGGCAAGTTTTATGATGCATAACCCCACTCTATGCATTTCAACACATTTTCACAGCCAATGTGATATTAAGATACTCTGATGAGTTGCATGCTCTTTACATTTCTATATAATGATGATTTCTTTTTGCCTTAAAATTCTTCTGTAAGTCATTTAAAGGGGTTATTGAATGCAATTATTTTTTTCATATGGTGGAAGTGATTGAGTTAATTTGCCAGGAGCACGCTCATTTCATATAAAATATAAAAGAACCCAAATTCTTAGCCAACTTGGGACTTCTATTGTATTTCAGCAACTGGATACATACTATGAGAACTACAATTCAAGAAATTTCTTGAAACATCAAAAACATTTAAAATCTCATTTTACCACTATTCTACTGTTCAATATATTTGGAAACTGATTGACTATCAAAACTGAATATGCCATCTTTGTATTTCTGCATGCATGAGAAATGGACTATGCATAATTAAAATAAGTGAGAAATCATTATTTGCATGCTTGCATTTTCTACTTAATTTCAAACTGTCTAATCAATTGATATCTCAAAATATCAGATTATTACCAGTAAGTGAAATAGCCATTCTAATGGCTAAGAGGTTCTAAGACAGGATAGAGATAGATGTTTATACAACAAAGTGTAGGACTCTTCATTTAATTTTCACCAAATTTTATGGTATTTTTTCACAGAACCAAGAGAAATGGAACATATAGCAATACTGCTATGAGTACTGGGAAAACCCACTATGTTCCTTTCAGGTTCACACCTCCTACTATGATTAAGAAAAACTGTAGGCTGGGTTTTATTAGAATCATCATCATCATCTTCATCACCACCATCATCACCATCATAATCAAATAATACTTGATTAATCAGATGAATCTGCATATGGGAATGTGAGTATTTCTAGGTGACTGTAACAATTTTTAACTCTTCCCAAATGTTTATATCATCTTTTGCACTTACAGTTTATATTACTTCTTTGAAAAACAGGCAAGAATGTAGTATTTTATTAGTGCTAAGAATTAACAAGATTATTTGTTAAACTATTGAAAACAAAGCTTGTAAAAAATATATTTTAAGGAAGAAATCAACGTTCAGTGAACCACTATGCATTATGAAAGAATTCATTTCATTACAAACCAAATACTCTTTTTTATAAGCTCTTTAGGGAAAATGAAAATCTGAGAAACTTTCCAATTATCATTTAGTGGCTTTGATAATGCAAAAGACAAAATGATTTAGAAGTTCTTATTCATGAATACTTTATTGGACAGTCAACAATTTAATTGCTAATATATAAATAACAACTGATAAAGTAAGAGATGTACAGCCATGCTCATTGTTGACCTATTTTGGAATGAAGTTAAATTTCCAAGTGAAAATTTTCTTTTAGACAATACATTGAAAATTATTAATAGCTGATAGCTGGAACAGAATCTAGCAGGTGAGATAGTAAGTAATGGGATAATTAGTTCATGGTTTACTTTGTTCTGCCCATCTTATATATTTCTTATAAAAAGTAGAGGACTTATATTAAGGACTGAAATGTTGGAAGATTATTTTGAAAGTCATGGGGAAATAATTTTAAGACAATCACATAAATTTTAGAAATTATAATCTTCATTTCTCTGACGACTCTAGAAAGAAATAGCTTTAACTACATATCCATAAAATCTACAACCTAAAGCTATGCATGTTGTATCATCTTAAACATCTTACGGCAAAGTTTGGTAACATAGGAGATATGACTCAGGATTTATACCTCTCATCATTCAAAGTTAATTTTAGACCATGTACAAGTTCAGAAGTTGACCAAAGAGTTTAAAATTTTCTTTTTCTTCTTACTAACATATCAAACATATTTCCAAAACATGATGCAAAACATTCTGTGAGCATTAGTTTTCAGGTGATAAGAATGGAATTGTTGCTAAAAGAGTTAATGATGTGTTTAGGGCGGCTTTCTGCAAAGACCATGACTCCCGGTCTGGAAAACAACCTTCACAGACCCTATCTCCTTCAGATTTCTTGGACAAATTAATGGGAAGGACATCAGGATATGATGCAAGAATCAGGCCAAATTTTAAAGGTAGGTTCCACTTAAACTTACATTAATTTAGCCTGTGGGAAATCTAGATGTTTGAATACTCTGAAAAAAAGTTTTCAGGGCTTTTTACTATAAAATGGAAACAGCAGGCACAGCATTCATTTCATTTTGCCATTCTTTTGAACTAGTTGATTTGATAGCTTAAATTTTAGAGGTTGCTTGCCACTTTGAAAAACTTTCCTCATTTGTTTACGTTCCACAAAGAAAACTAATGTCTGAGATTATTGCCACATTCCCTATGTTATCTTAAGTGGGAGTGTGACTAGTAATGAATACAAGAGCAAATGATTGACTGGATTTGTATGAATGGTTACACCAAAATCTTTGGTTTGGGCTTTAAATATCTACTCCCAAAATGAAGTTTAAATCTCAATATATAACATGCCATTTTATAAATTTTCAGGCCTCTCTCATTTTCAAATATTGTGAGAAAAGGCTCTAATTGAATATATTACAAATTTTTGGTTTCTTCTTGCTTAAATATTCTAATAGTTTATTTGGAATTATTTATCTGAAATTAACAAAGAAGATCATAGAATTGTAAAGTGCACATATCAAACAGGCTGGATTAGAAACAAACCAGAAAGTTTGGTGCTTTTATTTGTTTAACACTACAAAAGTGTAATTAATAGTCTGTAGAAACTACTTTTTATCTATTTGATTTATTTTTATTCTGAATCAGAAAAATATTGTAATAGGAAAGAACCAATTATGACTAATTGAATTGTTTTTGATGTTTTAATTTTTAAATACATATTTTAAATAAGTGCATTTTATCTCATAATTTAATTTAAAATCATGTATTGTGAAGTGTTTATGATATTTTATAAAAGGATAAACCTGTAATATTCTAGGTGTTATGTCATAATTCATGCATTGCTTTGGTTTTGCTTATTAGCTATTTAATTGGATTGCTTTCCTTGAGTTTTGATTAATTTTTATTATTGGCAAATATGAGCATGAAAACCAAATTCTAAATTCATTTCTTCTTTAAATGCTGCACCTCTGAATATACCCAGCTAAGAGCACATTTTATAAAGAAACGTCAGAATTTTGACAAACCAAGTGTTTTTGATTTATAGAGTATTTCCAAAAGGGACAATAGAACTAAGTTCAAAGGTCGATTTTCCTGAAAACCATTTTCCTACTTATCCCATTTCATATTAATTCTGTGGTCGTTGCTTTGGAAGTCAATATTTGAAATAAAATCCTATGAGTAACAAGCCGAGAATCAGCTTTCAATGGGACTGCTCACTTGCACATTTATTCACTGAGCCATTCATTCAATAACTTTTGAGTCTGAACTACATGCAAAACACTAACTACCACATGCTTTGAAAACTTCAGAGATGAAACAGATCTGGGTGCTACCACCAAAAATTTCAGTGGAGAGAGATGTTACATAAATTCTTATATAATAGTATATAATATTTGATAGAAATAATTAAGTAGTTAATAGTTAACTAACATTAGGAAGTACAGATAAAACACTACAGGTTTCCAACAAAAGTAGAAATGATTTCCTATTAAGCTATTTATGGAAAGCTTCATAGAGAAGGTCCAGAGATGGAAAATTGTTTCAAGTTTATGAGCATCTTGTTTAATAGTAGCCATTATTCATCATTTCATAGAAATAATTAAAAAGGAAGAAAAGTGCAAAGAGTAATAAAATAAACACCCATGTTGCCATTGCTACTTTAAGTGACCACATAGGAAGAGCAATAATTTCCACACATAGCTTTTTTTCTGATTCTTCTGGGGATGTCACCCTTTGGAAATCACATTTCTCACAATTCTAAAGAATGAATAAATGAGGAGAATATCAAGTATAGCAAAGCATGGCCATGTTTTTGAGATCTACCCAGTACTTAAAGACCTGAGTACAGTACATTTTAAAGACTTATAAAGGGGAAATGGGTGAATATAATTTAAGACTCTAACATGAATGAACTTTACTGACTTCTGTCTCCCTCTCCCTTTAACTCCCCACTTCAATGAACCCTGATACTCTTTCATGAATTTTAACTCCATAGACCATTTATATCAGATCAATTACTTAACAGCTCCACAATTATCTTAACAGTGAGAATCTTGGCTTTTTCTGGATGTAAAACATTCCCTATTATTTCAGACTAAAATGATTTTCCCTCCTTGATGTTCCCATGGAACTTTATATGTCTTAAACAGTTCCTTCGCATATTTATGTTTTATCAACCCACTCCCACACTAAATCTGAAAGGGAAGGGAGGTACATTACTTTATATATTTATAATATATAAAATATATATATACACAAAGAGGTCATCCTTTTCTCCAGAATGAGGAAATAAGGACCAAGAAAGAAAGGAAAATGCAGGTCAGTTATGAAGATTATTGCTTCCAAAATTCCAATTTTCCAATTGTAGTAGAACTTGAGGGTGGGAACATTTTTTAAAATTGAAGTATAGCTGATTTACAATATTGTGTTAGTTTCAGGCGTACGGCACAGTTATTTAGGGGTTTTTTGCAGATTATATTTTATTATAGGTTATTACAAGATATTGGGAAGGGATGGGAACTTTTGAGGGACCATCCAGTGGTCATAGTGGCTAGCAAAGATGATTTTTAGCTGAGCTGAGGAGAGAAATAAAAGAAAGATAATAGGAAACTTGTAACAGCAAAGCGGCTAGGAAGACTACAGTTCTTACTGCAGTTTATTAGCAATGTATCAATGAGAAATTTTATATAGTAGGTAGAAACAAAGGGTGATTAGGATATGTGACTGTATCTGAAATAGTGATAGGCTCCCTGTAAATGCCAAAAAACAAATTAGAATAATAAACATGCTGATGATGATGACAATGATGTTGAAAATAATAATAATGGTGATTAATAAGAAGACAAAAGGGCAAATTTTGACCACAAGAATAAAAGAGCCAAATACGGGCTGTTGTGATAAAGGGAATGGCTTTTCTAGAAGTCTTATTAAATATTAGCACACTTTTGTTTTCCTTGCTGCCATGTGTTGGCAAGGGAAAAGAAATGTATATGCATAATTTTTCTTATTGGAAGGAATTTTTCCTGCATACTTTCCAGTCAGTAAAATATTTCCTGTCTACTCCATAACCCTGGTGGGCTCAGAAAGATGTCATAATGGGCATATATACAAGAAGGTAGATGGATGTAAGTTAGAAAAGGGAACCAGAAATGATTCAGACTTAGACTCTGTAACTGAGAGCCATTCTTAGAAACTATAGGAAAAA
Organism: Camelus ferus; assembly: GCF_009834535.1. Lineage (NCBI taxonomy): Eukaryota > Metazoa > Chordata > Mammalia > Artiodactyla > Camelidae > Camelus > Camelus ferus. Next base: position 17,401,097 of record NC_045732.1, read on the forward strand.
AATAGCTTTTCTGATGCGCTGAAGCACAAGTGTATAAACAAAGTCATGAGTCAGAGTTGTCAATTGCATTCTATCTATGAGATCCATAGAGACTTGGGTCAGATCTCGTCAAAACATAAGTTTTCAAAATCCCCAGTTCAGATAAAAACACAAGCTCTATCCATTCACAATCACCTGTTTTTGAAACCATGGTAAATGCTGATTCTATGTCAACAGAGAAGCTTCTTTTCCCACTTGGGTGATTTGTCTCATTGTCAGTTGATTTATCACAGTGTTATTCCATCATCCTAACAGATATTCCTTTGTCAGTATTACTGTATCTTGAAAATGCCACTTTAAACATTAAGCTTTTAAAGAAGCCAAATGAAATGCTCAAACCTGGGCAAAATGCATTAGTTCTGATTCTCTCTCTTTGAAACAAAACCTTTATCAATTTTAATGAAATTTTCTTTGAAAATAAAATTAACTTAAAGTTATATCCTAAGTTTCATCTCAATGTGAATAAATACATTTCACCAGAACATTCATTTTGGGATAAGATCTGGAATAGATAATGCCAGGAGATAATTATTCACTCCACTTCTTTGGGCATGCCCTGCACACTGATTTTTTTCCCATGTCTGGAGACCTAAATTTGAAAGTGTGATGTGTGACATTAAAACCTACATTTGCATGCAATATGGTTTCCTTTATTTTCCAGAGTTATCAGTTCAAAAGGTGTTTCGGATATAAGTAAGAAACAGATCCACTTCCCAAAAAACTAGAGGTCTTCAGGTTTCTCCCCTTGGAAATTTTCTTATATGTAGCCAAGTGGAGCTGAAGCTCACATATTGTGCTTACCAAGCCCTGCAGGCGGTGACTTGAGCACAGATGTCCAGCAGGGACACTTGGAAAGAGTGATTCTCCCAGTTGGTGATAATGCAGCCCTAGCTTGATCATTTCTTTGATCACCCTGGTAGATGTGGGCATCAGATACTACTATGGATTCTGAGAAAAGGAGTAGAATGCTTGCAAGTATCAGAAGAATTTTTTTTTCAGACGTATTTGACTTGAGTGCAGAAAGTAGCAAAAACTTTCAGGCACCTCAAAGGGTACAGTCATTTTAGAACAAGACAATAGGAGATAAAAGGGGGAAAATGGTTATTGAAAGGAAAGGCCGGGTGTAACAAAGAGAAATCTATATATGACAGTTTTGTTCAGGGATGATGTTGATGCAGATTGTTGAACATCCAAAATCCACTGGCTGTGTCACAATTTATTTCAGGGATTTGAGGTAACGTCAAGAAGGAGGCATCTACAGCATTCTAACACATTCTGGCAAAGTGCATTCCAAAGGATAAGTTCATTTAGTGGAATACATCTTCCATTCCATGGTGGTAGTAAAGTGGGAGGGGCCCTGTACTTGGATCCAGAAAACCCAGATTCACGTCCTGGTTCAGCTACTTTTGAGAAAAGATGTCTTCACCTCTCCATGACTCAGGTTTTCTTCTGACTTTGCCCACCTCACTTGGGCTGTTCTGGGCATCAAATGAAATACTTCTGAATGATTTGCTTTCAACTATACTAAAATTATTAGAAACAATTTGAATTATTACTAGTCTCCCATTTCTCTTTTATAACTGACCCCGACTACGTATTCTCAAAGCTTACCCTTCATGGTGACTGGGTCCTTATAATTGATTTTTTTTTAATGGAAAAAAAAAACAAGTCAAAGAAGTTATAGCATCTTAGAGTCCTACCGCAGTAAGCAGGATGTAGATGTCATGTGTCTCAGCTGGTTCTCCTTTTATTAGTTCAGTGGGAAGATTTCCAACTTGAAGGGGTATTTCATATCCGTAAATATGAAACAAAGAGGGAGACATTTGTGGGAAGGAATTATCTTTATCCATTCAAATCCCATTCCTGATTATCTTCTTAGACTCATTTTTAAAAACGAACCAAGTAAAAGACATAGAATCAATTTCGTTTGGTCCTAGAAAGAAGGACCCTAAACTTAATGGAAGACATATGACTTATTTCTAATGTATTTTCTTGTCCACTTAACTGCAGTTGCAAGGGTCACTGCACAAACCTGCTGAACTTATTTCCTATTTTAAAATACGTATTTTAAAGAGAACATTTAGTCTCTACAACATGGCAGGTTAAGAGCACTGGAAATGGAAGCCCATAATTTAGTTTTTGAGAATGTATTGCTCCTTAGTTGATTCTGGGTGACTTCACATCCCTAATTTTCATTATTGAAAGAGACTGAACATTTTATCCTGAATTCTAAAGTGCTTGCTGTTACTCCCCACCCTGAAGAACAATTCAGTCCACTTTTGCTGATACTCTGAAACTTTATTTTTTAAAAAATAATGGCATAGATATCAGGGTATCTCAGTACTTAATGACTGGACATTATAACGTGGCCAGTTGGGGCAATTGGGGCAATCAGGCTTAGAGTGAGAAAAATAGTTATTAGCTTGTTCTTAGTGGTGTTAGGTATTTTTCTTGGTGTGTTGGATAAGACACGTTCGGGAAAGGATTTTAAAAATGAAAATATAGCTGATTAAGCCTCACAACAAAGTCTTTGGAAGCATTCTGGCTTCTCCTTGGAGTTAACACCTGAGAGGCTGTCCTGACTGCAGCATGCGGCATTTTCTCATTGACTTCTTTCTTGAGAGGGCTACTCTGAACACTTGTGACTGATTGCAGACACTTTTAGCCATGTGAAGTCCACTAGAGGAAGGACATGAGCAAAAGGAATAGGTCTCTAACTGGTGTGAAAGATGTGTAAGAATGAAGTCCTTAGATTTCCCTTTTGGAGTCTAGTCTGGCTAGCAAACCAAGTGTGGTCACGGGGCAAGTACAAGAGTGAAACTGGACACTCTCTCTGACTCATGCCCCAGCTTACGCACCCACCATTCCCCTATGAACATGACTACACCAAATGCTGGCTCTGGTTTATTAACATATCCATTCAAGAGGGAAAAATAAAACCCTGGATTGAGTCAAAATGTGGAACCTCAATAGGCAATTATGAATGGGACTGGATAAGTCTTGCTTTCTATTTCTTCTTATTTTTTCTAATGGGGGGGTGGGTCATATTTTCTGGAGGGAGAAATAAGATACACTTGCCTGAGTGCTGTCAAAGCAATAGAATAAATTTGTGGCAAGGGAACAGATATGCGAGCACAAAAAATAATAGATAAAGGTTTTACATCTTTATATGGGAGTCTAAGTGCACAGTTCCTTTGTTTATTCCTTTAATAAATAAGTAGTGAGCAATATCTATTGCTAGGCACCATGTTACTTGCTAAGTATACAGTGGTAAACAGATATTTAAGCTTTTAAATGTCAGTTCTCACTTCAGTAAAAACTGGAATATAATTTGTAAGTTTAATGCTGTATCATCCAGGATCTTTGCAGGAAAGAAACGGCATGCTCCAACAGGGTGTGGGAGGGCTGGGAAAAAACCAGTCCCTAAAGGCAGACTGCAGTACTCTGGGACTATCAACTGTAGACCTGAAGATGCAAGGGAGGCAGGGGCTGTCAGAACCTAGAGAAAGTGGCTCCACAGACAGGATACCTGATGAGATCTATGGAGCAACCGGGTCCATCTGTGCTATCCTTGCACGAAGGAAGCCGGGAAATATTCTGACCTCCCTCTCCTGCAGTCCATTTTCTTGTGGGAACCTCTCATTGGCCAAAGCCAACTAGAAATCGGAGGATACAGGAGCTCAATGTTGCAAACCCAGAATGTCATATTCTCAGGGAACAGGAAAGAGCATAAAAGAGGGTGTTTCCGGGGAGAAAATGGAAGATAATCAGCACAAAGTCACCTTGTGAGCAAAGTCACCCCTCAACCTTCAGGTGGTTGAGCAGACAGCCCCAAAACTGATGATCAGTTTAGTAAGCCTTCCTTTATCAATTTTCAGACAGCAGGGAAGTAAGAAATGGGTATCATTTGGACATATTATCTCAATAGATAAATGATACCTCCAAAAGCAGAGAAGAGAGAGGAAGATAATGTAACGTGATACCTCTGTTTCCTAAACAGACAATGAAAGAGGTGCAACCAATGGACTGGGGTGTGTGTTGGGGGTGGGGGTAGGGAGGAGGGAGAGATCTCCATGTGGAATATGTGAAAATAATTAACACAGTTTCCTTTCTATCTGATTTAATTTGTTTGCTAATATTGTTGCGCTTGCCCCAGAGTAATCCCCTCCAGGCTCTCCATGCTGGGATGTGTTGTGGGCTTAGATCTGAGCACAAGACTTGATGCCAAGTCTTTTGGGACATTTCTGAGACACATTCTCTCCTCCGTGCTCTTCTGTTCTACACAGAGCTGAAGAAGGAGCGTTAGAAGAAGCGAAGGTTGGGTGGGGGTTGGAAGAGCATGAAGCCTGGGAGCAGAGTAGTGTACGTTTTGAGGAAATGGCGAATCTGAGGACCAGCTGCTTGTTTCCCACACCTTGGTTGGTTTGATTGCTGCACGTGAAACACAGCTCCTCATCGTGGCAATACTGCTACTTTAGGGAAACCTCAGAACCGCTTTACCACATACTTTTTCTTTCATTTTTAAAACCCAAGTGTACATAGAATGTAATATAATCTATCTATCTTCTGATTTATTTACATTTAAATACTTCAAGATGTTTATTTCAAAGACCCAATTCATGTCCAACAAGGCAGCTGAGATTTCTTTTATCAGGCTTTCTCTTAGAAATAGCATTCTTTGTACTCCCCTGCCCAAATGTATTCAGAAAACAAGAGGTCTGTTTATTTTGCTTTGAACCTTAAAGTCTCTAAAAAGTGAATGGTACACACATTTGGCAAACCACACTGTAACAACTCCAGTTAGATGATGTGATTCAGGATAATTTATAAATATACTGCAGTGTTCACAATGGATTTCTCCTAGTCTACTTTTTCCTTTGAATTAACTCTGGTTTTAGTACTTGAACACTGTATAGTGTATGCCAAGTCAAAGGACTTAGGATTTAATGCTAAACCAAATTAGCAACCATACAGATGTCTTTCTCAGACCATGCTTTTCAGAACACTTGCTTCAGAGCCAACCGAGAGTCCTGTTAAGAAGGCACATACTTGGGCCCCACATTTCTCCAGCTCTACCTCTCCAGAATCACTGATGGGACCTTGGAACATTCACTTTAACAAATTCATTACTCCCTACAGTTTAAGAACTACAGGACTAGAATGAGAAATTTTTGCTCCTGAATCTGAAGAATCGTATCTTCCTTACATATTTTCCCCCAAATACTGTGTCAATACTGCCTTACCAAATAAAGTGGGGAGACATCACACAAGAGAAAAAGACAGCTAAACTGAGACTCATGAGGCCTGGTTTTAACTACAGCGTTGCCACCTGTGACCTAGAGCAAGCCATTTAGCTGTTGAACCTCTCTGGGATTGATTCTTGTCGTCTCTAAAATAAAGGACTTGGACCAAGATGTTTCTGTGTCACTTCTAACTTTGACAGTCCCTACTCTTCATAGTGTAAGTTAGTATCTTTGGGTATGTCCTTTTGTAAATTATTGACTCACCCACAGAAGAGCTTGGATGCATCTAATCTTCCTAGAGAATTGGTCTCTTAGAAATTATTAATTCTATCCAGAATCTTTTGCAGTTGCTCATACCTTATTTCAACTCCCAATATTTCAAGGATGATCATTATTCTCTGGAAAGACTCTGGAAACTTACGAGGGGATTACTGAAGAAATCAGTCATTCACAATTTTTGTCTTGCTTTTGGTTCAGAGGTAACAAATTCAGGCACAAAAGCTGCTTCTAGGAAAAGCAGTTACCCTGTTTCTTTAGTTCAGCATCTGGCCAAAGATGTTTCTCAAAACACTAGTCTCATGAAATGTTCTCAGATATAAGGTTTAAAGTATGAAATAAAAACAGAAATTCTGCAAAACATCCTCTAAGAGAGTCTCGATATTCATTGTCATCTTAAACGATGTTGAGAAAACCTGCCGTAAAAATATACAAATAAATAAATATTTTTAAAACTTTTTTTTTTTTTTACACCGGGGCTTTTCCTATACTTATCTGGTCATAGATTCCTTAAATGACTAACATTCTGGGGAGTTGGTGTTTTATGGAATACACTTCAGAAAATGTGGTCTTGGTAAAATCCATAAATCTAAAAAAAAAATTTGCCATGAAAAGAAGTGATGATGATGGGAAAACTAAATATACATAAAATACAATGAGCTCCTATAAAGACAATATTCCTTAGAGTGGGAAGGCCCCGGCATTCAGTAAATGTGGCTTTCATTTTGATACATGGTCAACATTAGCATTCTGATGCCACAAGAGAATTACTCTACAAGTTAGAATATTATTGCAGGCTATTTATCTCCTGCTTCATTTACATGAATAAATAAGCAAACAGTGGCATTTTGGAAAAACAAACATTGAAGACAAAAGAAAAGACATGAGTCAATACAGCAAAATACTCTGATCTGATAATTACCTTCTGTTTTAATCTTTATGATTCCTGAATGCTGAGTGACAAATATAGACTTAAACAAGTGACCTTTAACCTTGAACTGAAGATATTTTTTAAGCAGAATATGACAACATTTCATGCTTGGATGGAAAACTTCTTTTTTAATTGCCATGTTCTCTTTCAGGCACTTTTCCAAGATGGATAAATCTTGTGGTTGTATAATTCCCATTCAACTGTTTGTTGAGAATTTTTTTCCTATCACTTCCTTAAAATGAAATTGTAAAAAATTTTAATCCATACTAAAGAAAACTTCATTTGAAAACTGTAATTATGCAATATTTATCTTAAATAATGTGTGAAGGTTTAATGTTAAGGTCTTCATTTATTAGTATTAAAATATATTCTAAGTTGCTCTGCTCAAAATTGATGTTTCCTACAGTGAGATATATAAATTCCCAAGAAAAACTACTGAAAATTGTTTTCAATGAAGATGGATGCAGAAAGAGAAATGTCTTTGAAATACCACTAAATGTCTTGGGAAAAGAGTTATCTATATATAAAACTTCTTTATTACTAGTTCTTCCCTCATGCTTTCTCTGAGTTTGTCAGATAAGCAAGCATGATTTTTCTTCTTCCTGTTTCTTACTCCAGGGTCTCAGTAAAATATAGAGCACAGAGTAGGGGGTTGGGAAATATTAAAGCTACCTTAGACTTAATGGCTCCTGATTTACATCATTGACAGTTGACTCTTGAACAGTGTCGGGGTTGGGGCACCTACCCTCAGCAGCTGAAAATCCATGTATAAATTTACAGTCAGCCCTCTCGTGTTCACAGTTCTGATGGGTCGATTCAATCAACCACTGAGAAAACTGTATAGTACTGGTAGGTATTTATTGAAAAAAAAAATTGGCTTATTAGTGGACCCACATAGTTCAAACCCACGTTGTTCAAGGGTCAACTGTATGTATCTCATACGGTAGTTGAAGACATACTGATGATGGAGCCATTACACATTCTGTATCAAACTAGTCCTTTATTTGAAACATTGCTTCAGGGTATCCACAGAGATGGCATTAGCATTGGTGATATTGCACTGTACAATGCACAGATAATGGAATACTGATTTTTAAGCTTTTCTGGTAACTGAGGGTTGGCAGTCTTAGATACACTGGGCCTTGAAGAGGAAGTGAGTGAAGATTAACTATAAAGAAGTGATTTCGTATGCACACGGTTTGCTTACTCTGCCTTCAGATTTCCTTTGCTATGGCCTGGTGCCTGACTCAGATCCCTGGCCATCACCTGCTTCCAGTATCACTGCTGCTCTTCTCATTTCTAGGAGGGAGACAGTGGCTTTATATTGGGGGATGGGGAGATGGCTCTGCTGAATCCTTAGTTATAGAAGTCATGGAATATGAACAAGGAGGTAACATTTTCTCCAACGTTCTGAGATTTGCTTAAAAATGAAGTATGTAGCATCTTCCTAAAATATAAAAATTTAAGAAGAGATCAACTCTGTTTGAAAGGAAAAGTCACAGAGGCCCAGTGCCATGCCTTGTGAACAGGAAACCTGGCACCAAATTTTCCATTTCTTTCAGGGGGATTTTTTTTTTTTTTATAGCTAAAATGCCACTCTGCTTGTTCTCTCTAAAATTCGAGGTCATAACTTTTGAGCAACAAGGTTGCTGTACTGTGAAGTATTTCTGTTCTCTGGAACATCCCTGTTTCATCTTTGGGAGTGAGTGACCACTCTGGCCAGTGGAGTGCTTGACCCGGTCCTTGCCAAATGAACCCTATGTTATCAGACATGTCTTCTCCAGCTCTGCAAAAACAGGGGGAATCACTCACAATCTGGGATATGTATTCCTCCTATTTCCCCCAAGCACCTACATTTCCAATATTCACATTTGTTTATTGTGCACATACGCCTCATTTAAGCTCATCCTTTATTCAAATCTTCTGAGCAAATATTCCCACTTAAAACTCAGTAGGTGGCTTCCTGTTCCATAGAGCTCCTGATGCTGACCAAGTTTATAACGTGCACGGCTTTCAGCAAAGTGTACAAATTTGTGACTTGGGGCAAATATCCCAAAGCCCATTTAAGAAAGGATTTCCTCAGCAAGAGAATACACTTATCTCAGGGGAAAAATTCCACATTTCTACTTGTCAACCGGACTCTGCAAGTAGCATAATTGCACGCACGTTTTTTGTTTCCTGCCTACTTTTGAAACCGGGCTTGTGGGAGCCCCTGAGTGAAGAGTCTTCCATAGCACTCACTCACCCCAACTGAGTTCGTTTAAGAGACGTCAGTGTACAATTAACAGCAATATAGCTTGGGCCAAGGAATCTCTGTGGAGCTCAGTGACCACAGATTAACATGTGAAGCTTCCATGATTGAGTTATGAGTTCTTCACCATGTGGCCTTTCTTACTCTTCCATACATTGAAAGAGCATGATTATTATACATGAATCTGGAACTAGATGCTAATAATACATGCCATAATAAACTATGCACATGTAAAGTCTCAAGTGAGCAGGTATCCGCTTAGTGTCTAACTTCCCATATAAATGTCAGCATAAACTAGCCCCATCAGTGATAAAGCAAAGCAGCTGAGGGTATTAACAAGAAGTGTCCATCGGTGCCATCGTGCACTATGCCACATAAATCGCAGAATAATGCCTTTGAAAAAAGTTACTGACTTCTGAGGGGGGATGTGGCAGGTGCAAAGAAGGCAGAGAAATCTAGAGAGGATAATAAATAGATCCTTAAGGAAAGCTAAGATCAGAAATAAACTCCTATCCTTTTTTTTAGAAAATTCATAGTGCAGCTGCTCTGAGCTGCCTGATTGGCTATATCTTTATCTAAATTCACAGGAAAAGCAAGCTGAGCTGTCACCCAAGGGAGTAAAGAGCTCAAAATACTACTATCCTTGAATTTCTAGGCCCCTCATGACTCTTGAAACTCTCCTGGGTCTTCTCATCACTTCCGGATAAAGTCCATACACCTGTACATGGTTTACAGTGGTTTTCATGGTTAGGTTTCTGACTCTATCTGTCCGAGTTTGGGTTTCTGAGAAGACGCTGTGTGCAAGTGATTTATTAAGGCTAAATGAGCAAGGGAGACATGGAAGGAAGTGATGAAATCAGACGATAGGTAGAGAAGTAAGGGTGTGATCTCAAAGTCCAACAGCGGGTAAGTTCAATCTGATCGCACAGGGTAACTCTGGAGCGTAAGATACACTCCCCGAGTTGTCCTGGCTGGAGGCAAGACAGCTGACCTTTCACAGTCCCCTCTGTCACGTATTGGGTAAGGACGGCGCTCTGGGTGTATATGGGTGGGTGGGGAGAGTAAATTCCCACATGCTTCTCTCTTTTCTCGGGTGGGTCAAGTGAGCTCCAGTAGCTCCAGGACAGTCCTCTGTGCAAAACCACATGTTCTGGCTACTGGAAGCAAAAGTATGAAATTTTACCAATTGCAGAAACATGGAGGGACTTGGAGTGTGTTATGCTAACTGAAATAAGTCGGACCTAGAAAGACAAATACGCTACGATCTCATTTACATGTGGAATCTTAAAAAATGCAACAAACTAGTGATTGTAACAAAAAAGAAGCAGACTCACAGGTCTAGAGAACAAACTACTGGTTACCAGTGGGGAGAAGGAAGGGGGGGAAGGGCAAGAAAGGGGTAGGGGATTAAGAGGTACAAACTATTATGCACAAAATAAATAAGCTACAAGGACATAGTGTACAGCATAAGGATTATAGCCAATATTTTATAATAACTTTAAATGGAGTGTAATCTATAAAAATTGTGGATCACTATATTGTACCCCTATAACTCATATACTGTAGTACGTCAACTATACTTCAGTTTTTAAAAAAAGTACACTGAGGTGAGAGGCACAAAATGCTAAGTGGGATCCCAGGAACCTGGGGGGAGCATCAATATTATCCTCTTCAACATCATCATTCCACATCTCTAGCCATACCCTCCCATTCTGTTCCAGCTGCAATACCCTGTTTCCTGTTCCTCAAACTTTTTATTCAGGTGCCTTGCCTTTTCATTTCCCTTCACCATGCTGCCTTTTCACCAACCTAATTCCTACCCATGCTACAGACTTCAGCATCATTATCATTTCCTCTAGAAAGCTCCTCTTAAACCACCAAGTCCATCCTCTTCTACATGTTCAGTCTATAATCTCTCTTGCGATTGGCTGTTTTCATGTCTCTTTTCCTCCTAGACCAGTCCCAGTAGGCCAGAGATTGGGCTTAGCTCATTCTTCACTATACTTCCAACACCTGACAGTAGGTAGGCAGCCAATAAACGCGTATCAACCAGAGAGAAAAATTTACAATACCAATCTTTAATCCCAGAATCTGTACTAATGCAAAGGTGGATGTGAGCAATTGAACTAAAATAATAAATTATTATCTACTAATATTTGTGATTCTTCTAAAACGCATGAAGTCTTTTCCCATGTGTTAATCTCATTTGACGCCTGCATTTCTCATAATGGATAACAGCTGTAATTCTGTTTACCATTGTGTTATTTAGGGGAAAGAAAAAGTCATTTTGTCATCAGATGGGACTTAGGCCAACACTAGCTCTCCAGGTACATAAAGCTCAGGATGGAGAGAAATGTGGGTCATCATTTAGAGAGTGATGCCAACGACACTCATTCTCTATCTGCAATACTTCATTGAATCTATTTTTAGCATAGGTGTTGTCTCCTTTCTATTACAGGATGATTCTCATTTATCTTTGAAGTCGTGGGTTTTTCTGTACTTCCTGTCTTTGTAGGAGCTTAATAAACGTTTAATGTTGAGTGAGTGGATTCATTCACATATAGTCATATATCAAACATTTGTTGTGCATATGGCACTGTGTGAGGCGCCAAGTAGACGAGAATTAAAAGAATTGCTGACTTACCAGCATTCTAACCTCCAACTTTTCTCCCCACCCTCTTCTACTTTACCCTACTCCAGAACCAATATGTCATGTATAAGAAGCTTTATTTTTCCACGCCCAGTACTGAACAGGCATGTATGGTGGCACCAATGTTACCCAAATAGAATCCATTGGCCTGAGGCAACTCTCCTACTTAGCACTTGAAATACTTAGTAAATAAAACCAGTACACCCGAATGTTAATTTTGGATATACCGAATTACCAGTAATTTCCAACTGCTAAAGGAGTATCAGATTTAATTCATGGTTATAGCACTTAACTCCTTCCAGCCAGTGAACCTGTGGTTGATTCTCCTCTAGAATTCTCCTTTTGAGTCTCATCTTCCATCTTCATCAAAAAATGGAAAAGTGATTCTCAAGATACAGGATTCTCCCAGGTTATGAGGCAATGGACCAAAAATCTTTACAAAGCCTGGGCGGCCCAACTAAGGCAGCTACTACAAATGATAAGCTTCATATTTCTCTGGAGCCCTTTATATGTGAGAGCTCAATCTACAGAAGAGAGAAAAAAGTAGCTGTAGGCTTCATAAAAAAACAAAAAGTGATGCTTGAATTGGGTCTTGAGAGATGAGTAGATAAGAGAATTTCAGGGAGGGAACTCAATGTCTGGAAGGAATTTGGCCAGTCTTGGGATAACAAAAGATGAGTAAACCTAAAGGAAGTAAAAAGAGGGAAATCATAGGAAATGAGGCTGCAGAATAAAGTTAGTTAGGGCTAGAGCATTAAGGAGATTATTACAGTATTAAGATCTAACCATAGGTAATAGGAAGGCAATCAAAGTTTTTAACCAGAGAAGGGGCATGATTAGAAGTGGTTTCTAAGAAGATAATTCAAGATGCCTTTCAGAGGATATACCAGAAAGGTGGGGAATCAGGGTGCCATGACAATCACCCACAAAAGAGAAATGGTGAAGGTTTAGGCTTAGGCTGTGGGATTCGAAAGCAGAGGCTAAATTAACAAGATAAAGTCAAATTGCATTAGACAAGATATGGAGGGCACAAGAGAAAGAGTAACGTTTGACTCAAGGTTCCAGGTTAGGCAACTGAGCAGATGGTGTTTTCATTTACTCAAAGAGGAGATATTAGAGGAAGAAGATGCTGAGGAAGATAATGAGTTCAACTCTGAGCATGTTTTTGAGATGACCGCCACAAATCCACACAGAGATGTCTAATCTGCTGTGGAAAATGTTAATCTGGAGCCAAGAAAAGATGTCAGGGCTAGAAATGCAGGAATGGGAGTCTTCAGTTCATGACAGTATTAATTAACATCACTAAGTGCAAATGTGTAGAATGAATAGAGAAGAGGAATAAGGATGAGACTTCCATGAACATGAGCATTGATGGAAAAGGCGACAAGAGAAGGACTCAACAAAGAATACGAAGGAGTGGTCAGACAATCTGGAATAGAACCAGGAAAAGATGTAGTCACTGATGTTAAAGGGAAGCGAAAGCCTTGTGGATGAGGAAATCAAACTTGCAAAGTGCAGCAGGGATGCTGAATAGGAGGAGGGAAGGAAATAGGCAATTGGATTTTGTCAGTGGGACATTTTTGACCTTAGTGAGGGCAATTTCTCTAGAGCAGTGAGACCAAAGCCCAGATTGTAGCTGGCTGCAGAGTGAATGAGTTTGGAGAAAATGGGGGAAAGTGAGTGCATAGACTTCTCATTTCATTCCTTCCAGTTTTATGTATAGTTTTTTTGTGTGTGTTTGGGGGGTGATAATTAGGGTTTTTTTTAAGGAGGTACTGGGGATTGAACCCAGGACCTCATGCTTGCTAGGCAAGCACTCTACCACTGAGTTATACCCTCCCCCTCATTTCAAAGATGAGTACCAGGGAGAAAAGGGGAGATCAGATATTAGTTTGCAGAGTTTGAGGGGAGGGAGGTTCTTTTTGTTTTTGTTTTTATATTAAAATGGACTCTATTTTCCTGGTGAACAAGTGTTCTGCCATCTGCCACAGAGGGGCCACTGCCACCGCCTGGGCTGGTCCTGGGTACAGTCACGATGAAGCTGAAAAAGAGCACCAGACTCTTGACATTTTGTCTCAATGGCCCTCTTTACCATCCGGACAGACATTCAGGAAACATTTGTAAAATTTAAAGACATCATAAAACAGAGTGTTCTACTAAAAATCTACTTCTCAGTAGGCTTATTCAGTAGGGAGATATTTTTAAATGTATTTTAAATGTAAGACCCAGAAGATGGAGCCAGAAGGTATTCTATGCCACACTCAGACAAAAGAGGAGGGGCAGTAAGGGGGCTCAATGTCTGAGTTATCCATCATTGGCCTTCTTGACCAACCCTTTATTCCTCACTGCATCCATCCACATCGTTCATAACACCTTAATTGGAACATCCCAGGAATAGTTAACAATAACAACATTATTAGTTTATATTACTTGAGTCTTTACCATGTGTCAAGTATTCTTCTAAGCACTTTACATTTTAATTCACTTAATCCTCCCAATAACCTCATAGAGAAATACATGTATGTTGTTATTATCCCTATTTCACAGATAAGGAAATTGAGAAAAGAGAGCTTATGTGGTGGCTCATGGTACATGGCTAGTAAGGGTGCAGAGCTGGCTTTCAATCCCAGGCAGTTTGGCACTGGCTTCACCCTGTTGCCAGGAGTGAGACAATAAAGGCCTAGAAGATGTGTGTTGTTGGACACGAAGTTCGTGAGTTAGCCTAGTATCTGTTTCTTAATTACAGAGCCATGATAGGGGCTGGGAGTCTGGAGGCCCTCAAGAGTCTTTGGAGCATTTTTGCCTCAGAAACTGCTGTTTATTATTCAGATTTGCATCCTCAGACTCAAGCATATGATTAATCCTCCATAAAGTTTTGATGAATAATTAAATGAGCAAAGCTGATTTCTCTCCAATCACCCAAAAGCTTTGTGCTTAGAATGTACTGGAACTAGCTTGAGATCTTTGGGAGGGGTGGGGGGAAGGTAGCTAGTGGCTGAGGAAAGGAGGTGGGATACAGCAACTGGTACCTTCATGGGTTACACATTCTGTGATTTTGTCTCTGACTAACAGCATTTTGTAGTCAATTTTACATCTTTTTTCAGTATACATTTGTGATGCATTTAAATATATTCTGGGAAAATGCTGACGCTGACATACCAAAAGCATGCCCTTCCATCTGGCGTTTTCTCTAGTCCTACAGTCTACTTTCTAGTGCAGTTTACTATCTGGGCTCTGGGAATGTTTTCATTTAATAATCTCAGTATTTGGGTGTAGTGGGAGAAAAGGCTAAGTCTGAGACCTGAAGTCTGTAATTTGACTCTCCTTACGACCACCTTCCAATATACGCGAGGAGCTCAGACCTGCAAAGGGAACAGGGCAGGACAGGTTCTGAGTGCTGCCTGCTGGGACAGCATTCTTTAAGAACTGAGACGGCTCTCTGGAATAATGTACGTGGTCTTCTCTTAAGCAGAGGAAGTACTTGCTGCTTACATACAAAGTCAAGTTTACTTTGTAGCAAGGTACAAATTAATCACCAAGCATTTGGGAGAAACACTGGGGATGTGTCTAACTTATAGGGGCTTTGGGAACTTACTCAAAGCAGTAACAGACCACCCCTGTCCTCTAGCAATGGGACATCTTGCTGAACAAATGAAATCACACACGTAACACAAATTCAAGCAACACAAGCCAGTTCTTGTCTATATAAACTTGCAGCTACATATGGAATTATGTCATGGAAACTAGGAGTTCTGAGTAAGGGGAGTTGATGATGGCTAAAGTATAAGGAAGAGGCAGAAAATGAGTAAGGACTTAGAAGTACAGGGACAACACGTGCCTCAGGAGGTGCCGAGTAACACGCTAAGTGTCACATGCGTGATCTCATTTATTCCCCGCAATACTGGTACTCCCGTGACCAGTTCCCTTTTCCCAGATCCAGAAACTAACGTTCAGGAGCCCTACAGCCGGCACAGCTGTGAGAGGCAGGGCAGCTGGTCACATGCAGGCCGTTGGCGCCGGGCCTCCGCCGACCCGCTGCGCTGCTCCCGGCGGCGCTCTAGGCGGGCTCCCGTGTCTGCGCCTGAAAACGCGCGGCGCGTCTGCCTGGCAGGGGCTGTGGGAAGCGGTATGCACTGGCTCAGGCTAGCCCTCAGAAAGAAGACTCTCATAGGAAGACTCTTGCCTTTTCACTTGAGGGACAGACTAACCCCATTACCTGAGAGTTTGAGAATGGGGCCATTTCTCCTCAAAGGATTGCCTTTCCTACATCGCTGCTCTATTGTGTTTGCTGCAACACACAAAATTAGAGCCTTTTAAAAGCCTCAACAAATCTTGTCTCTAGAGTGAAAGGATCACGAACACAAGTTCCATTCTGTTTCTTTAGCAAGCCATCCAAAGTCTCTCGTCTTCAAATTGTAAGCCTCTTGAGGTCCCAAGGTGAGGTTGTTGCCCACTGTCATGAGCCCACAGGAAGGAGTGGCGTCTAACAGAAGAACGGCGTTCTCTGCTTCAAGTATGAACTCAACTGTGGTGAATGAGAAGAGGCCACTTAGCTTCTTCACTCTTGGACGGACAGCTCTACTCAGCTCAGCACCAGAGATCCTGCCACACTGAGATGGAGGTGGGCATATACGAAATTAAAACCCACACATGAGCAAGTTTCCACAACTTGAAAAAATATCTAACTGCAGTAGTTGGGGACCTTCGGGTTTCAAGGAGGATATGCAATACAAAGATCAATAATACAGGTTCACTCTTCAATTGCTGATTACATTTTGCCTAGTGATACGTGCTTTTTATAAAATAGAGCCATCTCTCTCCCTGCCTCTGTACGTAAAGAAATACATCAACCTCCCTACAAAGAATCAAGCTCTCCTCTCCTTTCCTTTTTTCCTTTTCCCATGCACCATTCATTGCCTCCTCTGCTACGTTCCCTTAAAATGTTAGGCTTACTACTACGTTACATTACAGTTGGTGCAATGTCACGTCTTTCTGCCATGACAAATTGCGAGTTTGTTGAATGCAAGGATGAGGTACATTTTGGTATTCCCAGAACCGTACAGGCACCACTGTCGGCACCCCACCCATATCCCCAATCCCTTACCACACTGATACGCCTTGTGATTCTGAAACGCCAGCACTTGGATTGCTTTGCTTGAGGGCTTTCTCTGACCCAAGCCACTTTACCTGCCCTTGTGGCAGACCAGAATGAAGATAAATTAATGTCCCCTGAGAATATTCTCATCTAATGACTGGTGTTGATATAAAACACCCCAGCTCCTTCTCCCCTTGAACGGAATAGCTCAGAAGAGTGTGTCTTCCGGAGTGACTTATGGGCTAAAGCTTCATTTGCCTTCGGGGGGATAACGGACTTGCTAAGGCACCTTTTCTTGGCTTCCTTCCCTACCCTGTATCTCTTCCCCACTTCCCAAATGGCAGATTATTCACCTCCTTAATAAACAACTTTCACCTGAACCCTTGATTCGAGGGTAACCCAAACTAAGTAAGCACCCAATATACAGAAGAAGTCCAACAAATATCCTTTTAATGAAACTGAGTTACAAAGATGGCTAGTGTCGCATGAGATGAGAGAGATGGAAGTACTGTGCTCTCTAAATGCACGGAGCCTGTCGGTCAAATCCAAGCACACGGAAACACAACAAGCGCCGTGATGTCAGGGTTTCCCTCTGCAGGAGGAAAGCGGCTGTCCTAGTTGTTAGCAGACAAGGGTGCATGTCAGGGACTCTGGTTTCTATTTTTAGATGTCGTGCTGACATAGAAAACTTCTGTATCCTAACAGTACAATGGTGACCTTCCTACCCTCCGAGAAGTGGTGCAGAATGTCTAATGAGGAAACAAGTCCTCATTTGTGGAAGCCACAAATGAACAGAGGAGAGACAGGAGAGCTTAGCTACTATTCATTGGCAGACCTGGTGCTCAAAGAGCTCTTTTGACTGTGAAACAGGAAGCGCTGGGTGGCCTGGCAGTGTCATGGCCTCGAATAGGATTTAGATCTTTCAAGCGTTCACAGCCTGGGCCTTGAGTCTAACAATTCCGAAGGGTAATAACTCCTTTTAAAAACTCACATTAAAAGATAATTTTCAAAAAAAAGATAAAATCATGACTCTTATGCAGATAGAAAATGAATGCGTGTTAAAGATTTTATTTAACTCATTAACCGATGAGGGAAGCAGGCAGATGGTATAGCCAGTTCAAAAGAAAATCCAAGAAACAGACACGTTAATAGATGAAGAACATTGGCATGAATGTGCAAGTAGAGGCAAAACCAGCCTCTTCCACAGTGGGGGAGGGAAGTCACTTGGACGCCTATAGGGTCCGGATTTGCCTGTCTCTAAGCAAGAGCTAGTTCACATTGCTATCAGTTATACAATTTAAAGACTTGCAAAATAGCTCCCATAGAATTAGAGTCAGATAACATGGAAGGGTGTACTATAGACAAACCATAGTTTTCCCTTGAAGCACAATTTTCCCTTGAAGCACAATTGACTCATGACTGTTATATTTAATAATACTCTCTTTCTCCGAAAAGGAGATCTCCTTTTTTTTTTTTTCTAGAGCCTGTTTATACTTTTAAAACCCAGGTATTTTTGTTAACAGTGTGAGTAGAAGTGAGCATAATAAAATGTAGGGCAGAGACATGGTGCTTGAGAAAAGCACATCTGATCGTTAAATAAAGGGGGAAATCTCAAGTTTGGGAAGAAGATCCTTACTTGATAGGGGAAAGAGATGGGAAGAGAAAACAAATGGGTGGCATTTCACACACACTATGACATTCAGTCCTCCCAATGAACCTGTGAATTAGGTAAAGATATTTCTTCTTTTATAGATGAGGAAGTGAGAGCCCAGAGTGATTAAATAGCCTACAGAGGGTTAACAGTACATAGCAGAGCCAGGTTTTAAATCCAGTTCCAGCTCTGAAGTTTATGATTTTTGTTCCATTGTTCCACGCTGCACTGATGAGGGATGATGTCAGGAGGGAGGGGAACAGTGAAGAAGTTTCCTGACCCCCACCTCAAACAAAGCGGCTCAATAGTAGTTTCAAAGGGCCGTGTTGTAATGCTGCTCATTGGTGACCGTCATGTTTTTGTCATATTTTCTCATTCTGCTAAGTGCTTTGGAAAGAGAGCAAACAAAATTCACTTTTGGTTTCATAGGCTGAGATGAAACAATTGATTTAAATGAAGGACCTTTTGAATGAACTGTCCTTTGAAGCTGAAGGGACAGAGGCCAACTGATGGGGTTAAAGTGCCTCATATCGAAATTTGCTCTGCAATAGAATGGAAATGCACAGATTTCTTGGCATGCCACTGGCATTTACTTACACAAAAAGCCTTATATTCTGATCAACAGCACTCACTGAGCATTTATTGAATGCCTACTATGTGCTTAGTACTATAAAAACTGCTTTGGGAAACACTACAGTGAATCAGATCTGAACTACACCCTGTCTAGAGCATACAAGAAAGAATTAGACAAATATGAAAAAATGACTATAATACAACAAGGCAAGGGTTACGGGGCTCTGGAAGTTCCAAGAAAGGTGATATTCAAGTGAGGAGAATCATGGGAAAATTCACTGAGTAGGTATCATTTGAAGAATGAGAAGATTTGAACACGGGAACATAGATGTACACGCGTGTGGACTGCACCCACCAATTTCATTATCATAACCTCAAATACAGCATAGTTCCTTCTTTAAAACTTAATAATGCAAAACAAATCTATTTTCAATTTGTCGAGACCTAACAAGTTGATGAACTTGCTATTCATTTTGCAAAGTAGTATAGGATTCAATTAACATGAGAGCAAGTCGTCTTTAATTCAATTTTTGTTACTTCCTAAAATGAAGGAAGTATCATTTGGATTCATGAGAAATTCACAGATCTCTTCATTTCAAAACTAATTCCAAATGGCATTTAAAATTGTCTTCTTCTAAGGTTAAATGGGCCTTTGTTTATTATCTACCTCAATCCCAAGATAGCGAGAATCCCATGTTTTTCAGAAATTCTCCATCCAATGACATTTTATTATAGCATAAGAAGAAATATATGTAGTGGGAAGGGACAGACTGGGATTTCAAAATTTGTAGATACTGACAAGCATATGCAGAATAGATAAACAAGATTATATTGTATAATACAGGGAAATACATACAAGATCTTGTGGTAGCTCACAGCAGAAAAAAAAATGTGACAATGAATATATGTATGTTCATGTATAACTGAAAAATTGTGCTCTACACTGGAATTTGACACAACATTGTAAGATGACTATAACTCAATAAAAAATGTTTTTTAAAAAAAGAAATATATGTAGATTACACTTACAAACTATTTCCAACATGAAGGTTTCCATTTAGTCTCTAAGATCTTTAAAATAGGAAATGAACCTTGTCACCACAAGCAAAGTGCCCTAAATCTCCCAGAACATAAACTGCTTACTTTAAGGTCACTATGATCCTGCAAAGAACAAAAAAGCAGCAGATCACTTATATGAGAAAGGAGCTTAACAAAAATGCCCTCTCCGTGATGCTTGGTTGAGCACACACTTTTTGTTTCATCTGACATTTCTTGCAGAATGACTCAGGGGCTTTTCAGCAAATTGTTTCTGGCTTGTCCTTAATGCCTGATTTTCTTATATTTTGCCTCACAATTCACCATCTAATTGTAAATGATAATTAGTGGAAGACCAAGTATATACCAGGCACGTAATGGCTATTCAATAAATGTTTGTTGATTTAGTGAGTCACTGAAGATTTATAAGATGGAAATGCACAGAACTCAGCAAATGCCTACAAGAGGCATCAAATTTAATTTCTTGATGAACAAACCCAACAAAGGAGTATAAGTTCCATAATACTGCCATGCTTTCGCTCAAAGTGTGTTTAAATATTTTTTTAAAAATCCACATTCTTTGCTGAAATACATGAGAGATGACTTTCGTATGAGAAGGTCACATGACCAAAGATGTTTTAATATGATTCAAGTATTTGTTTGGCTAAGCAGAAGAATAAATACTCTGAAGATCATTTCATTGTAACATAACATATAATCCTTGTTGAGTAGCCTTTCCACTAATCCTGCATTTTTACCTGCTTTTTATAATTTGCTAGTTCTCAACTGGGGGTGATTTTGTCCTGCAGGAAGCATTTGGCAATGTCTGGACACATTTTTAGTTGTCACAACAAGGGTCGTGGGAGGCAGAGTGCTACTGGCAGCTAACAAGTAGAGACCAAGGATGCTGCCCAACATCCCACAGCGCTCAGGGCAAACTCCCACAACAAAGCGTGATCTGGCCCCAAATGCCAATCGTTCTTAGGCTGAAAAACCCTATTTTAAACAAAGAAGCTAGAAAACAATGATCTCAAACCCACAGTGCTACATGGTTGTTCAGACATGAATGTTTAGACATAATTTCTGGAAACAAGAAAGTTATTAAAGGTAGTTGGATCTTGCTAAAAATTTCTACAGAGCTGAGAAAAAAAAAGTTTATGGAGAGAAGAGAAAGGAAATTGGATGAGATGGGCATCATTTCAGGTAAAGATTAGCAGAGAAAAAGCTGGGAGATCGAAACTGTAGTCTCAATATTTCAGTTTACTCTTTATTAAAATGGGTTTATTGATGTACCTCCAGCACAGCTATATTTTGACAATCCAATGAACTTGTGAAAATGATAGTAATACTATTACTATAAATGAACTACAATTTATTGAACTGTTATAGGCTTTCCAAATGTTACTACTAATTCTCACAATTACCATCAAGGCAAGCATCATTATTCCCATTTTACAGAAGAATTAACAGGCCCAGAGAGTTTTGGTAATCTTTAAAGTTCATCGGTGATAATAAGAAGAGCTAGTGGCAAAAACAAGACAGACTGGTAGTTGCCATACTTTAAATGTATCTTTGAGTAGTATGTAGCAGTCTAGGTTTTCTCGGGATAGTACTGGTTTATGCCTGGTGTTCTTGTGTAAGTGTTAACAGCACCCACTTTCTCTCTTAAAAGTGATCATCCCATAAGAGATAACGGCCCCCGGCTTATCCCTTCTTCTTAAATCCTGGAGAAATCCACAGTAC
This sequence comes from Camelus ferus, assembly GCF_009834535.1. NCBI lineage: Eukaryota > Metazoa > Chordata > Mammalia > Artiodactyla > Camelidae > Camelus > Camelus ferus. The sequence goes on from NC_045732.1 coordinate 17,422,584, forward strand.
GCAAAGACAGAAACTTGCCAGCATTCTCAAGGCCCTCTGACATGGATCTGAGCTGTGTGCACATCTGTCTATCCACTCATCCTTGTGTGAGAGCAGTTGATAACGGGTAGCCATTAGTGAGGAGGATGCACAGAATCTGCCATTTGGTTCTCTACAGTCAAGCTACCTTAGTTGCTAAGTAATTGCTTTGTCTGGCAATTTTACCATTTTATCAACAAGGCTGGTCCAAAGCAAATGGTTTGCTAAAGAATCTCATCAGGCTGTGGGAATCAGTAAATACCCAACTTTTTCACTTATCCAAATAGTTTGCCCTCTGCAGACCTGGATGTCAGCAACTAAGCTGAATGTAGGACTGATAAAACCATTTTAATCATGTATTGGGCAGAAGAATCAACAGTATATAATTCATTAGTGGTAAATTTTCAAGAAGATTTTTAAAAATGCAGTGGGTTAGTTTGTGTAACCATTTCTAATTACAATCATGAAGTTAAAAGAAAAGGTCTCCATTCTTTCCATTCTTTGAGATTAGATGCCTCAAATCACCTCTCACAAAGGGAGTGCCACCATGAAAAGCCACTCCCTCCTTTTGCAATCCTCTCATCCTCCAAGACTCTCTCTTTCATGGGCATCAAAGCACCAAACAACATAGGCAGCCATCATAGGAAACAGTGCTTCCCCATGTTCCAGTAGCAAGTCTGTGACCCTTAACTATACATCTTTTGATTCCTCTATGTGCTTTATTTTCTACCTTTATCTTTTGAGCTAATGGCAAGAATCTTTCTGCTAGATAAAAGTCTTCTTATTCCAAAAGAAATTTAATTTCTATATAAATTGAGCACATATATTTACTATTCCATTCCCATCCAGGGGTCCCACACTAAAGCAATTGTAATACTTGAGGACACATTAAATTGTTTACAAGGAATAAGATGCAAAATGAAAATGGCATTCTTGTCTATTTGTGACAAGAGGAAAAAAATAACATTTTCATCTTGGAACTCAGAGAATGTCCCCTGCTCTCAAGTCTTTTGCCTTAAAATGATGTTGGAAAATAACATAACTGAGGCAAAGCTAATGAATAGTGACTAGTTATTTTGGCGTTATACAAGATCCTCTACTCTTTCCCAATGCTTATTTTTTTATTTTTGCTACAGCCTTCATTTAAATTTTTTCAAGCTTTATTGGGATATAATTGACATATAACACTGTGTAAGGTAAAGGTGTACAATGTGTTGAGCTACCCACTTATATGTTGCAAAATTATTACCATGGAGCATTAGCTAACACCTTTACCTTGTCATATGATTACAATTTCTTTTTTATGGTAAGAATATTTAAGATTTACTTGCTTAGCAACTTTCAGCTATATGATACAGTATTGTTAACTATAGCCACCGTGCTGTACATTACATCCCCAGAACTTACTCATTTTATAGCTGTAAGTGTGCGCCCTTTGACCAGCATCTTCCCATTTCCCCTACCCCTCTGCCCCTGATAACCGCCACTCTAATCTGTTTCTATGAGTCTGGATCTTTTAGATTCCAGAAAAAAGTGATACCGTACAGTATTTGTCTCCGGTGATTATTTATAAATAGAATCCACCATGAAGCTTTAAAAAATAGTATTTGTTGTTAATTTAGAATGCTTTGGTCAATACAAATATACATAAGCTTATTTAAATATAATCACTATGAATAATAGATAACATTTTCATTACTATGGTAGAAGTTATAAAAATCAGTTCCAGGTTTTAAATATGCAAGATACAGAATGCTCTTACCACTGATTCATTTTTATGAGCAAGATTGAGTCATATTAAATATAATTACTGAATCAAATATATTAAGTATTCATTGTCCACATTATGTGTCCTGGCCCCATTTTATATCCATACTGCCTCCTAGCTCTCGTGATAGCACAGTGGTCTGACTGGAATGTAGTGGCCTTCATCTGGGCCCACTACAGTGCAGCTAGCCCAGAGGACATCATTTCCCATCCAATCTTTCTGCTGAAGTGGATTTCATTCGTGCCACAAAGCACAATATCAAACTCACTATAGATAGCCCTACAGACAGTCTCTATGCTCCTCCATGTCTGTGGCCAGTCCTCACTTCCATGTATGGAACGATTATGGAATTCCAGAACAATTTCTATTGTTCTCCAACCTCCAACTCTAATAAGAGTCCAGAGCGAGGCCCAGCAAACTTGACCCATGGGCCATATCTAGTCCACCACCTGTTTTGTAAATAAAGTTTTATATAACACAGCCACACCTGTTGATTTGTATATTGTCTATGGCTACTTTCACTACAAAGACAGAAGTAAGTAACTGTAACAGAGACCTTGTGACCCACAAAGCCTAAAATATTTACCATCTGGTCCTTTACAAAATATGTTGCTGACCTGTCATGTAGGCCACTGAGTTTTTAAGAGAACTCATCCAGGAATTAATATATTTATCAAATTTGATTACAAGCAAGAGTTTCTCACTTGCATCCGTGAATTACATCTCTAAACTACAGGATCATTACATAAATTTAGTCTTAGACAAATAACTGGGAAAGCTTAAGCTGATCTTTACTGATTCTTTGCTCCTCTTCCATTACCTCCTCATCCCAGGCACCTATGCTGCAGCCCCCAGTAAAACATTCCCTTCTTGGCAAGATCACGGGGTTTTATAACAGCTCTATGATTGCCTTTGGTCTTATTCATAGTTATACTATTATCATCTAATATATTTATTGTTCAACAAGAGTTTGTTGATGAATTAATAAATGAATTAATGTAGATCAACATTTTCAGAACTATGTCTTGAAGAATGCTGGCCATCTTTGAAATGTGCTCCATGAAAAGGATGGTCTATTTAAAAGAAACAAAAAATCTCCTATGGTCAAATAAATTCAGTAAACAAGAACACATACTATGTTCTCCTTCAGAGGCACCATAATTCACATGAATGTATTAAAGTTTTGGGGAGGAAAAGGCCAACATCAACAAAATGGTAGAGTAGGCAACTCCAAGCTCCCGTTCCCCTATGGAAATATCAAAAAGTAAGTAGAAACTGTCAGAACTAACTTTGTCAGAACTCTGGAAAATAGTCATAAGTTTGCAGCAACCAGAAAACTACTGAATCAAGAAAAAGCTAACTTCAAAATGGTAGGAAAATTTTGTGATATTTTTACTTGTCCTTGCTACATCCCCTCTCCAGCAGTGATTTTGGTTTTGATTCAGTGGCAGCCTGCATTTGCAGTGCAAAATCCTGGTCCCTCGTTCTGGACGGTGCAAAGCAAACATTATTCATAAATTATTTTGTCTGTCTATTCTAACCTGTCTGCGTGCTAAAAGATGCAAGGACAGATGCAAAGCACTTGTATTAGTTTGCTAGGGCTAGCATAACAAATGTATGAATTTTAGGGGGAACAATTCAGCCCATACCAGTGCTCATCTTTGTTCCTTCTAACCTGGTGGAACTCAGGATAGGAAAGAAGTAGGTATTGATCAAAAACACTGCAAAAAAACACTAAAAACCTTCAGATGCCTGAGGTTAAAGATTACAGTTGAAACATGCAATAGACCATCTAAAGCCTGAGAGCAAAAGCTGAGGGGAATTTCTCAGGAAAATTAGGAAATTCAAAATCAGCCTTGCACGCAGGAAAATTTAGAAAGCCACATGCATTCTCAGGGCAAGAGCAAGATGCATGCTCAGAAAGGACCTAAGCAGACCTTAAGATTTCACCTTGGGCTGTTTCCTAGGTTCTGCTCAAGACTGGCTAAGTACTGAAGGAGTGCTCAAGAACAGCGACAATCTGCAAAAACTGGGAGAGGTGTTTTTTGTTTGGCTGGTTGGTTGGTTGATTTTTTTAGCCCTTGGTATTAAGGAAAATCTCTAGATGAAACCCTAGATGAACACAAGCCGAGAAACAGAGACTACAATGGCCACATACGAGAAGGAATATAGTCTTTGCAAAAACAGTGTGGGAAAGCCACTAAACAGATGGCCTACTATAACCTTCAACAATCAAATTATCCAGCAAACTCTAGGCAAAGGGGGAGGATCTAATTTCCAGAGTTACCAGTTACAATAGTCAAATGTCCAATTATCAACAAAAATCATAAAACATACATAGAAACAGGAAAGTATGTTCTATTTAAAGGTAAAAAATCAATTGACGGAAATCACTCCTGAGGATGTCCAGCCATTGGACTTACTAGACAAAGCCTTTAAACCAACCATCTTACATATGCTTAAAGATTTAAAGGAAAACAGGAACTAACAGTAAAAGGAAATCAGGAAAGTGATATATGAATAAAACGAAAATATCAATAGAGATAGAAATTATAAAAAAGAACCTAACTGAAGTTCTGGAGCTGAAAAGTAAAAAAAAAAAAAAAAAAAAAAAAAAAAGAAGAAAAGAAATGGAAAATTCACGAGAAGAGTTTAAGAGTAGATTTGAGCAGAAAAAAGAAAAAAATTAGTAAACCTGAAGAAGGGCCAATTGAATTACTGAGTTTGAGAGGCAGAAAAGAAAAACTATAAAGAAAACTGAACAGAGCCTAAAGAACCAATGGAACACCATCAAACGGACCATTATACACACCCTGAGAGTAACGCTAAGATGAGAAGAGTCTTTGAATATGTGAACAGAATATTTGAAGAAATAATGGCTTCTCAAATTTGATGGAAGATATAAATCTATAAATCTAAAACCCTAAGTAAATTCTAAGTAGGAATACCTAAAGAGAGTCACATCGAGAAATTTTATAATCAAACTGCTGAAAGCCAAAGATAGCAAGAGAATTTTTAAAACAGCAAGACAAAAGCAACTTATTACTTACATGATGTGTCCAATAAAGTCATTAGCCCATCTCTCAGAAGAATCCTTGGAGGCCAGAAGGCAAGGGATGATATATTTAGAGTGCTGAAAGGAAAAAAAAAAAACTGTAGCTGACAATTTATATCCAGTAAAACTACCTTTCACAAATGAAAGATAAATTAAGATATTCCCAGATAAATAAAAGTTTACAGAGTTCATTACAACCAAACTTGCCCTACAGGAAATGATAAAGGGAGTCCTTCAGGATGCTAGACGGTAACTGAAACCCTAATGAAAAAATAAAGATCTCTGCTACAGGTAAATACACTGGCAAATATAAATACAGTATTAATATATTTTTGGTTTGCAACTCCACTTTTTATCTCTTACAGGATTTAGAAGACAAATACATTAAAAAGTTGTTAATCTATGCTATTGGGCACACAATAAATAGACATATATAATTTGGGGCAACCAAAACATAAAGGGAGGAGGATGTAAGTGTATAGGAGTAGAGTTTCTGTATGTTATAGAAGTTAAGTTGATGTCAATTAAAACTAGATTATTATACATTTAGGATGTTAAATGTAATCCCCATAGTAACCACAAAGAAAATATATAAAAAGTATACTTTTTTGAAATAAAAGTGAATCAAAATGGTTCACTACAAAAAAAATCAACTAAACACAAAAAGGGTAGTAACAGAGGAAATGAGAAACAAAAAAGCTGTAAGATATACAGAGATCAAATAAAAAATGGCAGAAGTCATTCCTTATCAGGAATGACTTTAAATGTACATGGACTAATCCCTTCAATCAAAAGACATAGATAGGAGGAATGGTTAAAATAAATTATAATCCAACTGTATGCTGTCTACAAGACACTCACTTTAGATCCAAAGATACAAGTAGATTGCCTGTGAAAGGATGAAAAAAGATATTCTATGCAAATAGTAACCAAAAGAGAGCTTAGATGGCTATACTAACATCAGGTAAAGGAGACTTTAAGTCAAAATTTCTTAAAAGAGGCAAAGAATGACAATATATATTGATAAAAGGGTCAAGTCATCACTATGATATAACAATCCTAAAAATATATGCACCAAAGTGCAGAGCTCCAAAATATGTGAAGCAAACCTTGATAGAATTGATGGAAGAAATAATACTTCTACAGTAATAGTTGGAGACTTTAATATACCATTTTCAATAATGGATAGAACACCCAATACATGACAGAACATCCTAATCAACATGATAAAGGGCATTTATGAAAAATTCACAGCTAACAACATGATTCAACCATATGCCATCTACAGGAGGCATACTAAATGGTGAAAAACTAAAAGCTTTCTCCCTGACATCAGGAACAAGACAAAGATGCCTGCTTTCACCACTGCAATTCAACATTTTATTGTCAGTTTTTTCCAGAGCAATTAGCTAAGAAAAAGAAATAAAAGGGACCCAAATTTGAAAGAGAGAAGTGAAACTAATCTCCATTTGTGGATGACATGGTCTTTTATAATTAAAGCCCCAAATAATCCAAAAGGAAACTACTAGACCTAATAAATTAATTCAGTAAAATTGCAGGGTACAAAATCAATATACAAAAATCAGTTGTGTTTCTATACAACTGCAATGAACAATCTGAAAAGGAAGTGAAGAAAACAATTCCATTTATAATAGAATCTAAAAGAATAAAATACCTAGGAATAAATTAAACCAAAAAGATGAAAGAGTTACACACTGAAAATCACAAAACATGGCTGAAAGAAATTAAAGAAGACCTAAATAAATGGAAAGACACACTATGTTCATGGGTAGAAATACTTAATAAAATGTAAATACTACCCAAAGCAATTTATAATTCAATGTAACTCTGATAAGAATTCCAACACCCTTTTTTTCCCACAGAAGTGAAAAATCCAATCCAATCCAATACTCAAGTTCATATGAAATTGCAAGGGGCCCTGAATAGTCAAAACAATCTTGAAAGAGAAAAATAAACTAGAAGGATTCACAATTCCTGATTTCAAAATTTACAGCAAAGCTACAGTCATCAGAACAGTGTGGTACTTACAGTAGCATAAACATGTTGACCAATGGAATAGAACTGAGAGTCCATACGTCTATGGCCAATTGATTTTGACAGGGGTAGCAAGTCCATTCAATGAGGGAGAGACCAATATTCAGCAAATAGGGCTGGGACACCTGGATTTCCACACACAAAAGAATGAAGTTGGACCTCTATCTCACACCATATACAAAAATTATCTCAAAATGAATCAACAGCCTAAATATAAGGGCTTGAAACCATAAAACCCTAAAAAGAAAACAGGGGTAAATCTTTATGATCATGGATTTGGCAGCTGATTGTTTTTGATGACATCAAGCACAAGCAACAAAAGTAAAAAATAGGTAAGCTGGACTTCATCAAAGCTAAAAACTTTTGTGTATCAAAGGACAGTGTCAGAAAAGAATAAAGACAACCTACAGAATGGGAAAATATTTACAAATTATATCTGATAAGGGTTTAATATCCAGAATATATAAAGAACTCCTGTAATTCAACAACAGAAAGACAACCTGCCCAATACAAAAATGGGCAAAGAACTTACAGACTTCTCTCCAAAGAAGACAGCAAATAATCACATGAAAAGATGTTCAATGTCATTAAGGAAATGAAATTCAAAACCACTTCATACATACTAGGATGGCTATTATCAAAAAATGGAAAGTAAGCATTGTTGAAGATGTGGAAAAACTGGGAGTCTTATATATTGCTTGTGATGAAGTAAAATGGTGCAGCCAATGTGGAAAATAGCATGGCAGTTCCTTAAAAAGTTAAAGATAGAATTAGCAATTTTACTCCTAGTTACGTATATCCTAAAGAATTAAAAGCACAAATTCAAATATTTCAATGCAGCATTACTCACAGTAGCCAAAAGTTGACAACAACCAAGTGTCCATCAACATAAATAAACAGCATGTAGTGTGTGTACGTAGTGTGTGTATCCATATACACACACACTCACATACACATAATAGATTATTTTTGAGGCATAAAATAGAAGTTCTGATACATGCTACAACATGGATGAACCCTGAAAATGTGACGCTGAGTGAAAGAAGCTATACACAAAGGACAAATATTATATAATTCTACTTATACGAAATATCTTGAATAGACAAATTCATAGAGACACAAAGTAGATTAGAAATTACCAGGGGCTGGAGAGAGAGGAGTATGGAGCGTTGCTGCTTAACGGTTACAAAGTTTCTATTTAAAGTCATGGAAAAGTTTTGGAAATTTTTTTTAAACACTTTTTATTGATTTATAATCATTTTACAATGTTGTGTCAAATTCCAGTGTAGAGCACAATTTTTCAGTTATACATGAATAATATACATATTCATTGTCACATTTTTTTCTCTGTGAGCTACCATAAGATCTTGTGTATATTTCCCTGTGCTATACAGTATAATCTTGTTTATCTATTCTACAATTTTGAAATCCCAGTCTATCCCTTCCCACCCTCCGTCCCCTTGGCAACCACAAGTTTGCATTCTATGTCTATGAGTCTATTTCTGTTTTGTATTTATGTTTTGTTTTTTTGTTTTTGTTGTTTTTGTTTTTTAGATTCCACATATGAGTGATCTCATATGGTATTTTTCTTTCTCTTTCTGGCTTACTTCACTTAGAATGACATTCTCCAGGAGCATCCATGTTGCTGCAAATGGCGTTATGTTGTCGGTTTTTATGGCTGAGTAGTATTCCATTGTATAAATATACCACATCTTCTTTATAGATAGTGGTGATGGTTGCACAACTTTGCGGAAACCTTCATTAAAGAAATTTGCCTAACCTTATGCAACAGAGTTTTCCAAACTTGTTTGACCTTAGAAGTTTTAAGGGACTATAGTTAACATTTTAAGGAACACTCATGAAAGACAAACAAAGAAATGATCTTGACCTTGAAAGGGACTAAAAATGATCTGCAGGAACAAATTCCCCTTGTTAAAGAGCAGCCTGCTTCAGCAGGATGTGAAGAATGGGGCCTGAGTTTCAGGGACCAACAAGGTCCCAGGTGGTGCTGATTCTGCTGACCTTCCAAAGACAGTTTGAGTAGCAGGGGATATAACAGTTGGATGCACTATTCACAGTGATCCTATTTTCCCTCTTACAGCCAATTTAATCAACTGATCCAAAACTGAAGATGTTAATGGACAATAATCAATAACTATATTATCCTTGTCAAGTAGCATAACTATAATTTTACTTGGGTTACCAAAACAAATGCCTTACTTCAAAGAAGATAATCTGAGAGAATGATATATAGCAACAAAGAGGATCAGTATGGGATGGGGCTTGTCATAACTTTGTGCTGGGGGTCAGGGAGGGGAGCCATTTTTCCAAATACATTTCAAGTATTTCAAAAATGTTTTTTATTTCCATTGATATATGAATCACATACTTGAGTTATGGCAAGATTGCTCTTTCTCATAAGAATAAGGCAAAAAATAAAGGAAGGAAGAGCAAGAGAGAAAGGGAAAGAGGAAAGGAGAGAGGGAAGACTGGAAGTAGGAGACGAGGAAGGAAAGAAAGAAGGAAGGAAGGGAGGGAGAGAGGGTGGGAAGGAGAGAGGGGAAGATAGTGATGTGAGAGATTAGATGTCTACATAATTCTTCTTCCCAGTCAAATTCTCATCCAATTCACTTTGGAAAACCTTTGCTGATTAATTAGATGAGGTTAACTAGTGCTAACTCTTTCCTTCTAAAGTTTATAGCACACATTTATTCACTGGTGATCACATCTAAGAATGTGTCCTTGTTAATTAGAACACCTTAGATTATTGAGCTAAAACACAGAGGGAAGGTTGTTCTGGCACATATCAGGATAACTCTTAAAGTGAAAAACAATTCTATCATTCAACCCAAAGAACTTGCAGGCATACTCCCACATTTAGGTAAACTATATCATCAGGATAATTCTATTGGCCTCAGGCATTTTATCCCTGTAGTTTAAAAAAGTATCCCTAAAGTTAGGCAATTTCTGTCTCACACAAACTCATTGACCTTGGGGAAATTAATCATCTCTGTGCTTCAGTTTCCTCATCTATAAAATGGGGGACACGATAGCACGTAATTACTGAAGAGTGAAAATAACGCACTCACTGACACTCAGTGAGGTTTTAATATGTGTGAGCTCTTATTATATGCACATGCTAATCCCTTACCAAAAGTTTTACTTCTTTTTCTTTCTAAGGTTTTATATCCAAATGCAAATGAACCTTGAGGCAATGCCCAAGATTGAAGCGATCAGATGTAAAGGATGAAATTATCCCAGAAACGTGCAAACCAATGGAAAATACCATGGTTGGCAGGTCAGGGGAAAAGAGGACATTATGCAATGAATCCAGAGCAGCGAAGTGCTTGAAACTTTACGTTTTTGGAATCAGAATGATGAGACACTGAATCTCAGCTTTTCTAACTACTGTGGCATGACTTTAAGCAAGTTATTTAACCTCTCTAACCCCTGGTTTCCTCATCTGAAAACATTTAGTGAAACAGTAAAATGAGGGGGTTTTTTTGTGAGGATTAAACAATATAATTTTTAATGTGCTTAGTACAGTGTATTAATATGTGGTAACTTAAAAAATACTGGAAAGGATAAAAACAAATATATGATGGTAAGACCCAGCCTTCTAATTTCTTCCAAGCCAGCTGGGGAAGCCAGACAGATAACACACAGCACAAGACAACCTACTTTTGGATTTTCAGATTCCTCCCATTATGATGACACTTCTCTTTTTCCTGTTTCTTTCCCCACATCATTCATTTTCTACCTTGCATATAAAAATTCATTAAAGTTTTCCATCCTGAATTGGACCATCTAAAGGGAAATATTTTATTGTGAAGGGAGGAAAAAAGCAAAGAGACACAACTTCTCACGACTTGCCTCTACCTTATCTAACTTATTTCTTATTAGGAGAATAATGTATTTGTTATGCATAGAATTTTATGGCCAAGAAAGAGACTCATTTAGAGTTTTGTTTGGTTTCATTCTGAGTAACCAAGAGAAAAACAAAATTAAGCAGAGTAGGACGGGACCATGGAGAAGAAGTCATCTTGGCAGATGCTGAATAACAGGGGGATGAACTTGGAATCTTTCAAAGATATAGGCTGAAAATTTTTTGATAATATGGTGGTGCCTGTGATTCCATGCCTGCAAGCCCCTTTTTTAAAAAAAAACAAACACACAATTATTTTTTCATTAACTCCAGAAAGGTTAGCTATGTTAAAAAGAAAAACAGCTTAGCACATCTCTTTTTCTAAAACTCCTTGGTCCTTCTTTTACCAAAAGTCCTTGCCTGGGGACTTAAATTAGCTGCTTAGCCCAGGTTTCCTTTCCTCGTTTTGAGAACCTAATGTGAACTTGTGGAAGTAAAAACATGGTACTCGAGTGCCGCCACAACTGTGTTTAATACCAGCCTTTGAGGGAGGCCTCAAGTCAAACTCTTCCTCATTCAGACCCTACAGGCTTGTTGGGTACAAAGCCAACTGGGGTGTAGCTTGCACCAGGTTGCTGAGCCTCTGTTGAGTGAAGAGAGACAAATTTCCACGGGGGGAAGAAGCAGTGAGTAAATAGGTGGTTCATGGCAGTATGTTCCTGTCTCAGAAAGCATTATGGGGAAACTATATGAGGGCAATAAACATATTACCCAGCAAAACATGAAACTGAAAATCATCAGAAAGTGATTTATCTGTTGTCAAAGGGCAAAGGGTCTGTGGCCATACCCACCCGACCCCTGAACACACCTGATTTTACCTGATCTCTGAAGCTATGCAGAGTCAGGCCTGGTTAGTGCTTGGATGAGAGACAAAGAGCAAAAGGAAATGAGAGTTAGCTCCTGGGTCTCTGGAGGAAAAAGCCAACTCTTTGTTCAAAGCACATCTAGGATTAATAAACCTTGCTTTACACTATATTTATTGAGGCAAAAATCTGGACATTAAGTGACACTGCTATGTTTATTTCTTAAAATGAGCTAATTTTTTTTCACTTTGTATTTCTGTGCATCATTTTTCATTGGTGGGGGGGGGTCAGAGAATATAAAGAAGGAATGGGGTAAATTCAGAGGTATCAAGAGAATCAAACTAGACCTACTGATTTAAAGGGTATCACACCAAAGGAGATGGATGTTCCTGACCCATCCACAGTTCAAAATGCAGCTCCATTTGAACTCACGAGCCAGGCTACTTCATCACCATGGGCGCCCACTGTTGACATCTACAATGTTGATGAGCCTGAGGTCAAAGAAAGCCACCTATCCAAAAGTCTATTTTGATAGCAACCACTCACAATTAATTCAGCTTAACAGCCTTCAGCTTGTATTTTCCAAATCCAAAACTCTTCAGGGTAAGTTATCATGCTTAACTGTCATTATTTGAAATACCAGTGGGAATGTTATCACTATGAACCTCTCTGGGTAAAACTTTTTTTTTTTTTTTGCAATGTCATCATCATTTTAATTTTGTTCCCATCCTTAGTCATTTGCACAGATGTTGATGGAGCTGTATTTTTGCTTCAATGTCTATTGCAACATTCTTATTGCGTTCTGCAGGTCCTCCAGTAAACGTTACTTGCAATATTTTTATCAACAGTTTTGGATCAGTGACAGAAACCACCATGGTAAGTGCTACAATGCCACTGGCAAGAGAATGACGTGACTTGATTATGCCATAAACACAACCTGTCAAATTTTCTATTTATTGTTCAACTTGCAGGGCCTCCTGTAAATGTTACCTGCAACATATTTATCAACAGCTTTGGGTCAATAGCAGAAACTACAATGGTGAGTGGGACTGAGCATTGAAACCATTGTGTGAAGAAACGGGATATGCGATCAAAGAGCACTGTTGTATATTTGTGGGGCATTTACTGAGTGCCAAATTCCAAGTTCTTTCACCTCTAGAAAGCAATGAGTTATACTCCTTCAGCTTTGAAAGTCATTACTCAAGTGTTCATTACTTAAAATTCAATAATCTCTTATCCATCATGCCACAGAAGTTTTGGAAACACTTGATGTTTGGTTAGATTTAGGTCAAATTATCAGTAATACGTATGGTCTATGGTTAAGGATATTTTAACATTTTCACCTCCAATATTTGAGAAGTAGAAATTTCAAAGTTTGGGAGATATTTTTCATCTAATGGAAGTCTTAACATAATCAAGCATCTGATATGCTACATTTAAGATATATGCCAAGGAGATGACCTTAAAATAAACACACACACACACACACACACACACACACAATTTGGTGGCAATAGAAAGCTGTTTCAAGTCCACAGCAATTACATCACATGCATGGCTTTTCCAAAGAAAAAAAACTCATAAACATAAAACTAAAACTCATCATAATCTATGTGCAGACATGTTTCACATACATGAAACAACTGCAGATACTATCAAATTCACTAAGGTTCATATATATATGTCACAGCGGTGGGGTTGCCTGTGACACAGCTTATTAGATCAGCAGCCTTACAGTGCTAGGCTACGGTGTGAGATTACATTTTGGGTGAAACATTTTCTTGGTCCCCATACCACTTAAGTCCTAAGTCAATTGGCTGATTCTAATTTTCATGACTATGTAAATTATACAGCAGTATTACTGGATGAGATCAAAATAAAATATAGTCGAGTTTGACTAAGTACTATGGTGGCTAATGTCCTAGAAACACTCAAGAAGTGAAATAATGAGAATAATGCCACGAGAAGTAAAAAACAGCATTCCCCTGTTTTTATGAATTCTTTTAGGTTTCTAGGATTGTGTTTAACAAATGATTGTACTTTTGGGTGTCCTTGATATAAAAGAGTAATTTACCTTTTACCACTCCTTTCTACTGGCAAGTCAGACATAATGCAACTCCACTACCCATTTTAATATTATTCTGACACAGCACTGTCCAGAAATGACACTTCTAGGGCTTTGACAGGACATAATGCATTAAGAATTTTCCCCAAATAAGATAGTTTTGATAGGGTTATTAAATGACTCAGAAGAAAAGCTGATCATGGAAAGAATACTCCAACTCTGGACTTGGCATTCAGTTTGTCTCTCCTCTCTTGGTTTTATCCTGTTAACAGAGGGCAAATCTTCCAGCCGCCCAAATCACTATCACCAGCTTTACACGATGGCATTCAATGACAATATTTGCACGACCTAATGCTGATTGCATTAATTAGACCCCCTAAGTTGCTTTGACTAAATCTCATTGCATTTTACCCTCAATCAAAAATGTAAATGTGCACCTTTTCAATGTTCATTCCTGCAAGAGAAAGCTAAACATTTAAGGAGATGAAAATGGAAACTGGTTATCCTTGTTTTCCTGTGTCTGTAAGAGCTACTGAAGGTGTTTAATAAGTGGGCTGCTTAGGTGCTTCCTGGTCACTTATTAAGGTGTCCTTTGTCATGTTTCCTATGAGAAAATTTGGAAATCATCGCTTGAGTGTAATATCAACGGTCTGTCTATTCTGCTGTATGACATAGATTGAATCGCATGATCAGAAGAGTGATGTGTATTGTGCTTTTTTAATTTTGTCTTAGCTTTTGATGTGACAAATGTAATTTGGCTTTTTAAAAATATCTTTTATTTTCTTCAATTATGGCTTTTGTGTGAAACTAAAAAAAAATATAAATATATATATACATATACTTTGAAACTACCGTGCTTAAATCAAAGAATAAATCCTCATGTCATGTAGGGTAGGGACTGGCAAACTTCTTTTTCTGTAAAAAGCGAGGCAGTTAATACTTAAGACTGTGAGGACCAGATAGTTTCTGTCACAACTACTGAATTCTGCCCTTTTGGCATAAAAGCAGCGATAAACAATAGGAAGCAAAGAAGTATGGCTGTACTCCAAAAAACTTTACTTATAAACACAGGTTGTGGCCAAATTTGGCCCACAAGCCAGAGGTTGCCAACTCTGGGATCTAAGGCGTCAATATTTAAATGGATATTATTCAGATGCTTACAAGAACATGAGAATTAAGTTAAGGAAACAATCTTTGTGGTGTGGTCATAGCATTAGAAAGTACCAGAAAAAGTGAAACGTTAGAAATTCTAAATTTGATGTGAAATAATAATATGGAATATAGGAACTTATATTACCTTGTTAAGAATATAAAGATCCTATGACTTACACATAGCTGTTGAAAAAATAAAAAGTGCAAATAGGTATTTACACACACACATATATATTTATATACATACGTATTTTTTAATGTGAATGTTTCCATTACCTAATCCAGCACCCAGACAGTCAACCATAGGAAAACAAACTTTAATACAAGGAAATATGTCATTTATTTGAAGTAGAATCTGCCTCTGGAGAGAGAAGACAGTGTAAAAGAAAATTCAGTCTACATTTAAGCATGATTTCTCCCTTAATATGTCATTAAACCTAGAAGTAAAAATAAAGACAAAGAAAGGCTACGAACAATATAACTATCTCCTGTGGCTTGGAATATCTTGAAAGAATAAACCTATCTGTAAACAGAGATGATGCACAGATAAACCACACATGTCCAATTTTTACCCTACACTGAAAATGACAGTGAACTGAAAGAATTACAAAGGCATAGCCCCAGAAAATCTTTACTTTGGCTTCTACTTCTCCAAATCCTTAGGTGTCCTTTTCTATTCTTTAATAAAGGTCTTTATGGTTGCCATTTGTTTTGGAATAATGTATATCATCATAAACAAAATTAAGGAAAATTGAAACTCCTATACATTATAGAGAATAAATACTTCCAAAGGCTGTAATAGAAGTCTTATTTCATAAAATTCCTGTCATTGTAGCACAGAATATATTTTCTCCTCTAACTTTTCCACTTGTCCTTGCTTACAAATAGGCTAATTAATTTATTTTAAATGAACTGTTAGACATTTAATGGCTCTATTTTTTTTCTGGTACATATGTATTTTTATTATTAATATTACATTGACTCTGTATTTACTTTTTTTAAAACAATATAACATTTTTTATTGATTTATAATCATTTTACAATGATTCAGTGCTCTTTTTAAAGTACTAATATTGGGAGAAATCTATTTAATTATTTTCTATATATAAAATTCAAACTAGAAAATCAGGAAACACTGGAGAAGAATACTCATGGGAAAGACTTTTTGGAAAGATGTACATTAGTGATGAAAATGTATATTGAGATTTTCTTAAAAGGGTAATGTTTTCATATTGTATGTAATGAATGTAATAGTCTCTAGAGTTTCTCAATGTGCATCTTTAAATCATTCTCAGGTTCAAGGGAGGATGGCAGTGATGTTCTCCTGGTGATTCTGCCGCCCAATACTCGCTATCTGGCTGTTCCTGGCCTCTCCCATTCTGATTTATTGCTGGGTGGGGGGCCTCAGTGGCCTCCCAATGGCGAAGAAATTTAACCCATTCACTTCTGTTATTTCCAGCTGTCATTACTTCCTGTACTTAGAGTTTCTCTACCTCCAGAATTGACTAAGGGATGACATCCTCTTCTTTCCTACTTCCTACTGAAACAAGCTCAGAGACCCCTCCCCCCAACACACAAAATTTTATTAAAGATAATTGGTTCCCACCCCCAGAAAAATAAAATGGGTAGAAGTCACATAGTGGAGAAATTGCATTTTTCCTCAGGAAATCTCACAGTTGATCCATTTAGGGCATATTTATATGCAAATTGGATTAGTATATTTTTCAGTAGCCCCTGTTTTGATTTTCCACAAATCACACATTCCTATTCTTTACTCACACAAAACTCCAAAGCTTCTGGTAACTCCTGTTGCCAATGAAACACTGAACTGATAATCTCTTTCCAGTTACAACCGTCTGGCCCCGTTGGACGATTCCAAAAATGCAAATTACGTGATGGGGAGAACTTTGAAGTTCTGCCATTCTCCTGGTTCACTCACAGAGGGAGGAGACAGCCAGGGAGCAAATAGGATGGTGCGGAAGCCTGGCTGGGCCCACCTCAGCACCCTCTTAGTTCTGGGAATTTGCCGTGCAAGCCTGGTATAATTTCAAATAAAAGTCAGCTTTAAAATTTTCTGAGTCAGAAAGTTCTTATGTTGTGCAAAATTTATGGTTATTTCTTTTAATATTTCAGCTTTTCCAAATGAGCTGGGTTTTGATGACTGATTTTCATAAGTTAGTAACTGTTTGCTCATTAGCATTCTTTAGGCCTATATTCAGCACTCTTTCTAAGAACTGCCACCTCCAAAATACTCTATTAGCCTGATCATCAGGATGGCTGTATTTGGAAGGAAGTCATGGGAATCTGGAGAGTTTGGTAACAAGCAGAAGGAACTGGATTGAAGCCCTTTCCCATATACCCTGATCTTAACCTAGTGATGGTTTTTCTTTTGGCTCTAAAGAGATTAACCAAAATTGACCATCCTCAGGGGGTCTCCACTGTACCCTATAGAGTAACCAACCATTTGAGTTTTGCCTGGGACTGAGAGGCTAAACTGGGAAGTTCTCAGGCAAACCAGGTCAGGGTGATCACCATTAGAGAAAAGTAAACAATGACCCAAAATTCAGGCACCACAACAGAGAAGTGTAGACAAAGCAAATGAAGGTGAGAAAGGTAAAGGAAAGAGAGTCAGATGGGATGAGTATATATCACCCTAAATGACCATAAGTGGCAGAAGTGGACAACTGTTAGCTCTGAACCATAGTCCCACTTGCCTACAGAATACTGTGGAAGTCTCTATTGGGGTCCACTCTGTCAAGCGAAGCAAGAGTTTCCATGAACCTAAAGACCTTTGAGTAGAAATCTCTGAGAAGAAGTTACCGCCCCAAGCTGATTCATCAGCACAGAAGAAAATTCCCAGGCCAAGTGGGAATGATAGGGTGTACCTGAGGCTCCCATAGGGAGGAACACCTTTACCAAAAGGTGCTCCGATTAGGAAAACATGAAAAAAAAAAAACCAACTCTGTTTTTATGAAGCATCAAGTCGACTACTGTAGATACAACCCATTCAGAGAAATGATAACATATTTAAGAATTTCAAAAGTAAGTAACTGCAAGGGAATGATCTTGTCAACAGGAACTATCTTAATATTTACGTTGATGAATTTAAAAAATATTGCCCCATCATGTCTGAGTTTTATAATAAGATTTCCACTACCAGAATTATAGAGTGGGTTTTCTTCTGCCCAGAGCATCTGAGCAGAATGAAAATAGAGATCATGTCATTTCTGATTTGGAAAATAAATCAGGTTTATTTGACAATCTGCCATTCCAGTCTGATTTCTGTACTCGTGGTTACGTTCTTCTATAGCAAAATCAGACTGAGTTAGTATTATTTCCTCCCTGAATGACTAATTTAAACAAACAAACAAACAAACAACTCAACCAACTCAACGTCTTCCATTAGTGTTCTGGTTTGGTTAAGTCTTCTTTCTCGCCTCCGTTCCCACTCCTAACAGAGGGGTTTATTTTGACCAAGATATACACAGCCTGCTTTACTCGGACACCAGTACTGCATGCACCAGATCAGGGAGAAGAGTGATGGGGAAATGTAGAGGGACTCTTACGCCAGAGTGGGTTATAAGTAACTCTTACACATGGCATTTCTGTAGGACTACCGAGTGAATATTTTTCTGAGACAACAGTGGAATGATTCACGGCTGGCATATAGCGAGTACCCTGATGATTCTCTGGACTTGGACCCATCAATGCTGGACTCCATTTGGAAACCAGATCTGTTCTTTGCCAATGAGAAGGGTGCCAACTTCCATGACGTCACCACTGACAACAAATTGCTTCGAATTTCCAAAAATGGCAAAGTGCTCTACAGTATCAGGTAAGCTTACTTCGTCTGCTACCTGTTCCCTTCTCCATTTTTCTCCTGGCTTAGAGCTGCCTGATTCTGCAGGGCAAGGTGTAGCTGAATATTTAACTTTAGTGGTCTTTTGTTTATCATTTGAATCTTAAAGTTGATGACTGTGCAAGGGGTTCCCATGGTCTAAGAAGTGGAATTCTCCACAATCGAAATACATTTGGGAGGATGCTGGGTAGGAGATGGTATCGTATAAATACCTGCACAAATGTTTTTGATTGGTTCAATAAAGGAAGTAAAGGCCCTTTAGTTCAATTACCATTGAACATAACATACAAATTCTCAATTGACATAATGAGGCCATTCTATCGCATTTAACTACACACACAGAAAAATTCAATGGCTCAGCTTGGTCACTGAGCATACTTTGAGCTCAGTGAGTGGGACACTGGTTCTAATCCCAGCTCTGCTTCTAAATAAACACGTGACCTTGATCTGTTAACTTTTCTTGGGCTTGAGCCTGGGATAGAAAATTCCTCAGATGCACTTTCACTTTTATATTCAAATATCATCTTCTCCAGAATCTTTATCACTCTAAGCTGAAAATAATCTCTCTTTTCTGAACTCCAATAATAGTTAGTCTGTGAATCTGTAAGGCTCTTACTTCTTCCTACCTCTTATTTTGGCAATTTCTGTACCCAGATATAGCATGAGAACGTAGATCTTTGGAATCAGATAAATCCAGAATTAAATCCAAGCTTTGTCACATACTAAGTTACATAACCTATAACCTTCAGTTACCTTAACTAGAAAATGGGAAACACCATATTTATCTCTGAGTAGTCTTGTAAGAATGAATTATATACAGCAGAGGTCAGCAAAAATTTTCCATAAAGGGCAGACAGTAAGTATTTTAGCTTTCCAGGTCAGACTGTCTCATGTCTGTCACAACTACTCAGCTCTGCCATCAGAGCACAAAACAGTACAGACAACACTCAAACAATTAGGTGTGTCTGTGTGTCAATAAAACCTTATTTACAAAACTAAGTGGTGGACCAGATTTGGCCCTTTGGCCATAGTTTGCCAATCCCTGGTAGAGAGTACATTAAAATACCTGCCACAGTTCCTGACACAGAGCATGTTGTCAATAAATGAAATGATGGCTGTTTGTATTTTAAAGTTAGCATTCCTTTCTAAATAATAAGCTCTTGGATTTTGCATCTTTCATAATCCCTCCCAAAGGGTCAAGACAGTTTATTATATATGAGAGATACTGACTACATTGAATACTCACTTTTTAAAGACCCTTTATAGAATTCCCCCTTTCTCTCCAATCTTATTACAAAACAAAACAAAACAAAAACAAAAACAAAACTGTGGACAGCTAGTGTCTTTGCAAATGATTTTCACAAGTTTGCAGACTCACCACCACCACTACCTCATTTCACAAATCTATATACAATTTAGGTCTGTACTGTATATTCCATTCTTAACCTAGTAATTTCACAGCCTGCTGATGGCAAATAGCTCCAATGTCTTTTGGGAAGGAAAGAGGCTGCTCATTTGTAAAAAGTGGCAAAGTCACCGCTTCCACAAAGAACCAGGAAACTTCCCCCACTTTATTTTTAGAAACATTACTTTTACTTTTATAACAATTTTGAAGGAAACAGAATATTCCACATGGTGATGCGTTTGGTGTAAGATGCAGTGCTGGGCACAACCTAAGATGATGTGACCTGATGAAATGGGACATATGTGGAGCATGGCACTGGGAAGGAGAGTTATAAAAAGCAGCACAGGGTATCAGCTGCTCCAGCGAACCCTCTGGGCCTTGGGTGGCATTTGCTCTAGTAAATACCTGGCATCACGCACCGCTGAAATAAAACCAGGCTTTTTTCCTTCTGTTCTATAAAGGCCCTTCCATTCTAGAACCACGAAGCATATAAAGTTCCCCAGACCTAGAGCCAGAGGCAATCCTTCTATCTCTGGATATCATGGGCTCTGAAATACCCTAACAATTGTTTGGGGTTGGGTCAAGATTGTCCTGTGGCAGGCTGGTTTAGACTCTTCCTTCACTGTGCATATTCTATGAAATCAGGGGAAAGAGGCTTTGTGTAGTAGAACCGGGCATGCCATCATAGGGAAGCATGGCTCTTGGCAGATTCGAACTACAGGAATCTAATTATTTGCCTGGAAGGGTTTTCAATGAGCCAGACACTGTGCTGGGCCTACAGATCCAGAGCTGAGTAAAATGTGGTCTCTGTCCTGGAAAGGCTCCAGTCTAACAAGGCAGGCAGATGTAAGAGAAATTAAGTAATACAAATAAATAGGGAACAGGGAAAAAAAAGTGGCTGTAACTTTGCAAGTGAATTTTGTGACTCAAACATTGTTAGAATTTTGGGGTTGGCAGCCACAATCCTGTTTACTTGAGTCACTGAACTCAATTTAACTAGATGGTAAGAAGTAATTAGTGCTAATATATGCCCAACTGCAGGTTTAACTCAAGTTTAAAGTCAAGCAGGCTAGTTTCTGGTGTCTTAAAAGCGCTGGGAAGTCCCTGCTGACATTCCATTAAGAAGGACTTTCCCTCTACTCTCAGGTTTACAATACAAATTCCCATGAGAGGGAATACACTGTTCTAAATTCATACTAAGCTATAAAGAGCTGATATGAAATTTTCTTTCTGATAGTAGGTTTAATGCCTGAGAAGGATAGTGAGAACAAGCATGTTGGATGCCTGAGAGGAAAAATCAGAGAGGATGAAGAGAGTCAAAAAAGATACAAGGAAGGGATACAACATAAGTACCAAAGATAAACTCATGAATTGCCTCTCCCTGACACATTTTAATAGCTACTTAAACACTGGTCCACATTAAAAAATGTGATTTTCTATGGTGATGTTTTATATTTGAGTCTTCCTAAAACTTAAATCAAATAGATGATAGCATTTCATCCAGGAACAATGCTGTACTTTCTTAGCTTTGTAGTAGCAGAGGTAGAATCAACTCTGCATAGTAACCAAAGTCCAAGGCTTTGATGGCCAAACAAAACACAAAGAGTACTGTGTAGTCCACTGACTTCATAACAAGCAAGATCACACTTCCCAAGATGTAACAGATCTGTTTCTCAAAAGACAAAGGCTTCAAAAAGGAGAAACAGTAAACCAAAAATGCATTAGTGTCCTGCAGATTTATACACTTATAGAACTTTAGTAAAATTCAACCAAATCTTCAAAATAGGAACCAAAGGTCTTAGCTCAGTGTTAGAAAATTTCTATCCAGTGATGCAGGACATAGTCTCTTTTGATGAAAAAGTGTCCAATCTATTTCTGTCCATTTCTCCTCTGATTTTTTTAATATTCACTTCCCCGATATGGTTGAGTTTACTCTTTTCAAGTTTTTTCTTGACCCATCCCATTAAGCATTGACCATCCTTGACCAAAGTGTAAACAAGGACACACATCTTCCATTGCACACCCTATTCAGAGACAGTCAAATTCCAAATTCATATTACTCAAAAAGGCCTGAATCCATAGTGGAATAGTGAGGTGAGCCTTGAGTATCATTTTTTAAGGGGCTTATTTTCAAGTGTTTTCTGATTGGTTGGTTCAGTCCCATCATCCTAACATAAAATTGCCAGTATCTGTCACAGTAGCTGCAGAGCTGGGTGTGGTGGTGTGAACCTAGAATCTTCATTACTCAGAGGGCTGGGCGGAAGTACTCCTTAGAGCTCAGGAGTCCCTCTGGGTGTGGAGGTTTGACTAAGGAGGGAAGGAATGGAAATGGAAGCAGTCTCAAGTAAGGTGGAAGTCTCAAGCTTTAACCATGGCAGACTCTCAGATGATTCCTTTTTTTTTTCCAGCTGAGTATCATACATATCATTGTTCAAACAATATTTATTGAGTTGAGTATAATGAATTGTAGTAGAAGTCAGGGCATCGTGGCATATGGTGTGCAATATGAAAGAAAAAAGAGAAGGTGAGTATTTTAAAAGAGGAGCAGCTGGTCTCACATGTCCACAATGTCTTTGCTAATATTTGTTTTCTTCCCTGCTTCTGAGAATTTTCTGTGAGAACTCTGACTTTTATAGACGCATAGGATCCCTATTTTTAATTTGAAGGTATTACCTTGCAAAATATCTAATCCAACACCCTTGTTTTACTGATGAGGAAGTGACTTCTTTCAGAAGTTAAATAAGCTAAAATAACAGAGCCCATAAATAGGAGAGCTAGAACGAGAGTCAAAGCTCTTGACTTCTACTTCAGGGCTATCATCTCCTGCCCCACATCATTCTTCATTTACTCTAACTCAAATCCAAAGACACAAAGAAATACAATTCCAAAGACAAGTCATTTTGCAATCAACCATTTTGAGACTCAATTTTCAAAGGACTATTAGAGGAAGAAGGGAAGATTTAAGATGAGAATATAAAGTATCTCCAAATTCTGCAAATTTCTAAAAAGACTGTTTAAATTCAAAATGCAACAATTAACTTTCCAATAGGAAGATCACTTGATAGTTTTACATAGCTTATATAGCATATCTACTTTCTGAAAAATTTTACTATCCCAGGGATCAAAGGGCTGAAAAGATCCATGAAAAGTTAGTAAGTCAACTTCCTACCTGCGGGCAACATGTTGAGAACTCATTCTATTTTTAAAGACCTTCAGAGAAGGAGATTTTATATTCTCTCTTTGGATCCCATAAAAGTCACTCTAACAATGTGCAGAAATTCTTCCTTCTGTAACTTAAATCATATTTGCTACAACTTTAAATCAGTTGCTTTTTCCTACATTTATTAACATGATACACAAATGGCTACCAATTTTAGAAGGATGGAGAGATTACCTCACTGTTTTTGTGTTCATACATTTTCATCCCACCAGTTAGTGGACATATGTTTGGTCACCAACACTGCGTTGCTGGCTTAATTCTGTGTAAAATCTGCGTCAAGATGTTCTTCATCTTGCAGTTTTCAGTTTGCTGGACGGTTTGGGGCCCCTACTCTGAAACTGATGCTGTTGAATGTTATCTTGGTTCCTTTTGATATCATAGTAGACAGGGGGTTTAGAGTCAAAATACCCTTGGGCTTGGGGCTCTGGCCTCAGAACTAGCTGTGTGACCTGAGGAAAATTTGTTCTCTCTCTGAACCTCTGTTTCCTCAGCTGTGAAAAAAGAGATGGTTTGGCTAATAGCTTTAGTAGAATGCACTCTATGTCATGTGGACATAGACTCAAAGCGGTACTGCCAGACTCTAGGACCCTCGGTATCTCTCGTCATTGAGGGACTGTGCTTTATGTTCCAATCTTTAAGACAAAGAGTAAACTGACCAGGATAGATTCCCTACAAACTCCGGACATTAGGGATGGGCCGGACCAACTCCTTGAGTGTGACCCTATACAGCAGGGATTCTTAACCTGAGGGCAAGGTAACAATTCCAGGGGGGCCTGGACTCTCCCTAAAAGTGTATGCACATTTTGTATATTAGGGTATTTAAGCTCTTTTTTATTTGTTTGTTTTGAGAAACCCCATCTTTCTTAAGGAAGCTATCACCTTCCAACTGTTAACAATTTTGCTTCATGGTTTATTACATGCCTCCAGAATGGGTATGCCTGGCGCCAAGTTGCTAAGGAAATATTGTGTGCCTTCAGTGTCTTCTTATTTGACTGACCAGGTACCTGGAGGCCCTGTGCTATCCTCCAAGTGCATAGAGTTCTCCGAACAATCACTAACATGGGATTGTTCCTCTGCAACAGCATTCCGTATCACCAAGATATCTGCACCCCTCATGATCAAACTTAGCTCTGATCTGAAACTTATTCCTTTATGTCATTAGGGGTGATCTGCTTGTTAATTCCTTTTGATTCCATTCATAATTCCAGGTGTTGGTGATTCAGTGTTCCACCATCCCAGTAGTATTTCAGTTTAATAGGGAACTCTTGGGGATTGACGTGACTTCTCCTTCTGATGACAGATTACAGGCACCACTGAGAGTAGGTGGAGTATAAATTTCTAGACAGACATCCAACAGTGCTCCCCAAATAATCCTGTCTAATGACCAACTCTATCCACACACGTAAAAGGCCAACTTTTCTAACATAGCCTCCCAACCTTGACTCATCCTATGGCCTGATGCAAGAACTTCAAAAGATTCTAATCTTGGTAAAGAATGATTTTTATAGCATAGGAAAAAAAGCACATTCTTTACTTAGATGTCAGAGCTGAAAATAGAATGCACAGTGAAATAAGACCTCCCTAAACGTTACCAATGGTGATATTCTGATCAATTTTACTCCCAATTTTGATGAGACACATATGCCTGTATTTTCTGTTAGAAGGAAGCTGTGAAAAGCTGTGATTTCTTCTCTCTATGCATATTTGGACCATGTTTATCTTTATATCCTATAATCCAGGCAAAATTACATTCTCATTTTCCAACTCTGTGTCCAAATCCTCATTAGTTTTGTGACTTGACTTAATGCAGTAATTAATGACTGTAACATAAGCGCCCACATCAGAATTAAGCAGTGAGGCTTCAGAGAAGTACTGAGAAATGCCATGGAAACCACAATGATCCCCTTCTTCCTAGAGGCAAGCAAGGTTGGGAGGGTGGGAGGCGCCGGCATGCACAAACGCTGGTGGATTCAGCAGGAGCTAAGCTACGTGGTGCCGAGGGGGCATTTTTGGAGAGTGGTCCTCAAAAAAGGCATGCCTGAGGGTAGAAGCATTAAAGTCTAAAAGTGTGTTCAGTACATGACAGACTCTCTTAAAGTGCTGGAAATCTGTTGAGCTCCTGATTGGGTTCAGAAATACACATACACTCAAGGGCATAATAACTGGTTCAAACACAACAGAGTAAAGATCTTATCCTTGTTTGAAGGAAAGAGGGAATGGTGCAGTGAAATACATGGCAGCTGGCATGGCCGCTGGTTCTTGACTGTTTACCTGATTGGACTAGCAATAGCAACCAGTAGGTTTTTCTCCTTTTGGAGGTAAATTTCCACTGCATTAACATTCATCAGAGTTTGCTCTGAAAGCAATGGTGCAAAGAACAGAATACTGAGAAGGTGGTTTAGGGCATCAGGAGTCCACACTTCCTTCCATCATTTACTGTATCCTCCAGGCTCATTGACCAGCCTCTCTAACCCCATGAGTTTAATCATTCTGAGTCTCAGTTTCCTAATCTATAAAATGAGATTGAACCAGGAGATCAGGTGAAGTCTGAGGCTCCTTCTAGCTCTGTCATAAGTCTATAGTGTCTCAAAATGATTTCCTCCTTCCCAAACTACAAAATTCCTTCTGGATGAGGAAACAAGAGTGGGTTCTTCCTGTCTCTTAGGGCTTAGGAGTCAACAAGAGGAGATTCTGAATTTTAAGGTGCCTATCTCAAACAACTTTTCGGTCTTTGAACCTTTTACTCCCAAACTGAATATCCAACTCCTGAGGAGAGGAATCAGACTTTGGAGTTGGGTAGGGAAGGCTGAACTACCTGTTGTTTAAGAGGCAGCCTTATATTCAACATACAGTTTACACAGTGACAAATACTTAATACTGGACTCTCTATGGAGAAACTTCCCAATTGCAAATTAGATCATTTGTACCCTCTGATTCAACCAGCAGGAGTATCCACAAGATATTATTTTAGAATGTGTTCATGAATTATGGGTTTACATACTTTTAGACAATTATACAAAGATGGTTGGCTGGGATAATTATTAAAAGGATATGTAGGCTGAAGGAAATCACTTGGTAGGTTTGAGCCAGCAGACTTTAAGGGTTAGTCTGCTATTACTTGAATTTTCTTGTGGCAGAAAGCCACAGGGAAATTCAGAGGTCCTGATGAGACTACTCAACTTCTGCTCACATGGGCTTCTGCCTGGTCCATTGTGCTGCTTTGAAAGACTCCCTGGATGGCATTAATCCCAAAATAAACACACATAATATCACCGTGGCTCTTATGAGACACATGAATTACTTGAGTGCATTCTCATAGCTAGTAATCCAAAGGAAAGGTGCTCCATTTTCAAATGGGAAAAAATTGTCCCTCTTCAAAGCTCGGAGGTGTCTTTCCAACAACTCTACTCCTGCTTGTGGCATTTAAAATTACAAACCAACATCTGATACAACATTTATCGCTGGACAGTCACTGAAAGACAATTACGGACATACACAGTTACGTGACGTTCTACATGTGACACACACTCAGAGCAAGGCCATCCCACAGCAGATTGACTATTCCTTTCATAGGACAATACAACAAATGTTTTATTTGATGTTTCATTTAAGTAGCGATGTTTTGCTAAATTTGAACAGTTAGATGAAAGCTAAAAAGTAATAAGTGAGCTAACGGATTAAAGACAGAATGTTATGGGGGTGGGGCAGGTGGCAGTTCTGAAGTTCAGGAAGACTTGGGTTCAAATCCAATCTTAGTGACTGTGAGAAGTCATTTAACCTTTCTTTGCTCTGCAGTTTTTCTCAGTTCTAGATTCATACTAAATGCTCAATGAATGGCATCATCAACCTTGGCTGGCTGTAGGATAAAGAGTAGGAAAGTGGGGAGACAGAGCTCCCCATTCTGCCTAACCCGTACACATGGACACTTCCTTATTCAATACTTGTTACACTCAGGCTCTACTCACCTTCCATCTTGAGTCTCAAGCAGACGAGTACTCTCTGTGCCTTGGGTTTCCTTCCTTTGGGAGGCATATAGCTCATAACAGAAGTGACAACTGCATCATTTTTCAGGTAATGCCTTGGGCCTCCCTCTTTAGCTGCTTGTTAAGAATAAACTAAGGAATTGTGTTTGGTTTCAAAGTGTTATCTAATCAAGAATGGACCACCCTATTGTCTGACCAAGATCCTGTTCTCTCTCCAACCTCTGCCAACAGAAACAGTGGCCAGCAACTCTCCACCAGTTACCACAATAAAAGTCTTAATGCAGCAAAACACCAGCCAAATAACACACTTTTGCTCTCAGCTGTCCGCAGATAAAAAGTTACTTTGGTTTTCTTAAAACCAGATTTACAGTTCATAAACACTTGTTCTTTTTCCCTTTTGCCAAAAGTAAAATAATCCCAAATAAAACATTAAAAAAATTGCTAGACAGGGCTTTTCTCTCTTTCTTCACTTCAATGCCGCCACGAAATAGCTGTGAACTTACACAACACAATGATCATGAACAAGTCAGTTCTCATTATTTTAACGTGCAGGCTAATAACCTTTTTCTTCTTGTGACTATTTGGGTATATACATAAATACTAGCTGTGAAATGCCTGAAATTTAAAGTGTAACTAAAATGTGGGGAGAACTGGTTATTTGAATCTTTGGTAATTTGGTAAATCTTTCTCATGGTGTGCAGTTTAGCCCTCTCCCATTCAACACCTTCTAAACATTTTCATTTAGGAAATATCAAAGCATTTGGAAAAGTTGTAGCTGCAGATTTATCAGTTGCTCTCCAAGTTGAATCCTATCCACATTTGGACTTAATTAACATGGGCCAACCATATGTGTGCACATTTTCTGAAGGGACCAGGCACAGATGGGAGCAGATATTGTATTTTTGTCCTTCCCAGCTAGTACTGCTCAATGCATATGGGTATTTTCTGTGATGCCTTTATAATGTTTGGTAAACATGGACCTTCCTCGTCAGTCACTGGCATCTCAGTCAGGGGAGAGGAGTAGAACAGCTGATGAGCCAGCACTGTTGCCATTCATCTCCTCCAAATTCCAAGGTCAATGTGGAAAAATAGGTCTTATACTTATATGGAATTAACTAAGAGGATAGAGTCCAGCCATGTACAGCTTATGACCAACCTAGGGTTTCATTTCAGCCCTAGACAATATTGAAAAAATGATTTCTCTCTGGTGTCCTGGCTACACTGTTCTGAGCCCAGTTTTCCATCTAGTTTCATCCTTCCATTTGATACTCTCAGTATCACAGTCTGCTCCTGGGGATATTGGGAGGGAACCTGACAATCTATCAACTCATATACACAAAGGAGGAAATGACTAACAGTCAGGAAACACTCTTCTCTCCCTAGATTTGCACCTTAATGGTCATGGGAGCCTTTACCTAAATGTCTGTTAGTTGATTAAACATAGCAGCTAAGAGTTGGAAGGTGTTTGAGCAAGGGCAGGCACTGGGATCTTTCCGTAATTCCTAATAACTTACACACCATGAATTTTCAACCTTCCCTTCTATAAAAAGCCTTCCCAGGCACAGCCACATCTGTGCCTGCCCATGGACCAGGTGAACAGCTTAGAGCTGGAGTGGGCAGGACTGTGTCTATGCTTTATATGATCAGTGAGTTCAAAGCAGCCATTTAATTACAGAGCTTTGAGAAGATGAGTTTAAAATTTTTGATTCCTTGCCTGCCTAGCCAAACTTGGACCAATTATTTTTGCTCTCTGTGGACAAAGATCCTTTTGTGGGTACCTTTTGTGGGTTTTGATTCAGGATCATCAGATGATTATTGCAAGTCATACTTCCTGGACAGACCCAAAGGGCCCTCTCAGGTTCTAGGTCTATAAGGGTAGGTTATCTGCTCTACCCAATCAGTACCAGCGCCTATCCAGGCCCCAAGGGAGTAATTAAAAGCCTTTCACTTGATTTTGTTCCGGCATGTCTGATTTACATAATCTGGAAGGATTCTTTAAATGAGTATTGGAACAACTTTAAAAAGCTGAATGATAAATGCACAACCATTGGGATATACATCATTAAAAGAATATATATGTATATGTATATATATATATACACACACATACACATATATACTACTAATATTAAACTGCAATCTCCTTTAAGAGAGAAACTGTTATTTCAAGTGTCTGATAAGCATGATGCCCAATAAATGTTTGCCAAAAACTGCTGAATGGATGTACTAGGTGACCGCCTAGGTGGAGTTTCAGTTAACACTAATCCCCCAGCACTGACGACCTGGAGCTGGTCTTCCTCTGTGCCCTGTCCTCCTCCCTGACCAGTACCATGAACTTTTGTAAATTTTTAGTTGGGGTTCATCCAGTGCATGCTGCAGTCACCACCCCAACTTCTTTGAAACTTTTCGGTGGCTGATGTTCCAGTCAGAGACCAGAGGCAGCTCCCGGACGCACTGCTAGCCCCCGGAACAGAGTTCCACCTCCGCGCGTGCGTGTGCGTGTGCGTTAATAAGCATGCTGATTTGGTGTCCTCTCTGGGGCACCTCCTACTCCTCTTAGCAGTTATTGCAGCTTTCTAGCCACATCCACCATATTCTTGGTTGCCAATGAATTAACCTTCCCACTTCCTTGACCTCACCAGCATGCCTCTCCATCATGGCTGAGGCTGGTGATGAACACCCTAGTACAATCACTTAAAGGCCTACTCGGGCCTAACTGTCCTGCCCTGGTTTCGAGTAGAAAGTAGTGTTTTCCAAAGAGAGTGCTAGTGCTACTGAAAAATTGTGAACCCCTTTCTCCATCTCCTCCTAGCTCCCTTTCAAAATTTCCTCCTTATAGTCTACCACGTGGGCAGTAAGCAAAGTCATCCCTTGAGACATGAAGTACAGCTTCGTAAACTGTTTCACAGCACCAGGCTCAGTATCGCCTGAGCTGCTTTTCAAGAGGGCCTGAGACTCTGCATCCCTACCAAGCCCCTCAGATGACGCTGTGCCCACCTGAGTCTGAAACCCACTGTGCTAAAGGCTGTCTTGGTCAGACAACCAGCCAGGGGGTGTCTTTTAATCCACAGACGCCTAACTCTTCCCTCCCTCTCCTGACGTGTGGGCTGGATTCATCATGTACATTTAACTTGACTTCTAACTTGCCCCGGGCTAATTTTACTTCAGGTCTAGGTGGGTTAAGATAACAATCTTGTTCAACACATGATGTATCCTATCAAATCTTCTCGGCATTAGAATGTCACGTGGTTCAGACATTTCCCAGTACACCTGAGAGGAAAGAGTCAACAGACCTACACTATGGGAAGGCTGTCCTTAGCTTCTTGGAGAAAGACTAGATTGCCTTCTAGGATGCTGGATGGCAAAGCCCTATGGGGGAAACAAATATCTCACCTATTTCCCCAGACTGCCAGAAAGTTCCTATTTTAAGAAGCATTATTCCTTTTACTTAATGCTTTCATTATATTCAAGAGTGCAAATTCACCTGTAAGAGGAAATCTTTTAAGCTGGTCACCTTCACTTATAGTTTAGAATCACAGACATTTTGAGCAGGATGGGGTTGTGAGTGAGGAAAGAGGCTCAGAGATTTAGTTAAGGTCAAATCGCTCTTTCTCTGTAAGCCTGGTCTACCACCCAGGTCCCTGGATCCCCAGTCAATGATGCTTCTACTCTGTGAGGCTGCCAGGGGAGGCTGGAAGAGTTCCGAAAAGGGCAAATCATGGGAAGCCCAGATGCCTGCAGAAAAAAATGAAAGGCGTGTCCCTGAGCAGGTACAAGGCAACTAAGGTCTCTACCACCTATTCTGCTGGCTTCACAGATGAACGAGCATGATAAATTAGCAACAGATCCTTTTTCTAGAGACGTGGTAGAGTAGAAAATAATAAATAAACTTTGACATCAATTAAAGTTGGGTTCAAATCTAACTTTGGTTGCTTCCTGGTTTTGTGACTTTGGGAAAACAGTTTAACCTCTCTGAGCCCCAATTTGCTTATCTCAAAAATAGAGAGAAAGTTGCCTGCCTCGTGCGATGGTCCCGTGACTGTAAAATAATGAGAGTGTTTGACCTACCACAGGTGTTCAGAGAGTGATTATTAATACTATCAACATCACTTGATTTTTCATTCTTCCTTATTAACTGTTTTAATCCTAAAAGACACCATAGGTCCCATCCCCTCTGACATCCGGGCGGGCTGCTGAGAGTCTGCAGCGCGCTGCACCGAGTGTGTAAGCACGGTCCCTAAAAGACGGAAAGCAGCAGTATTCTTGAGATGCTCTTGCTTTTCCTAAAACACAGAAAAATACAGAAGCATCCCCTTACCCTTCTTTTCCAAACATGACAGACTACTTAACCATTAGAATTAATGCTCCCCAAATAGGAGGTTGGCAACCTTTGCTTTTGGCAAAAGGATCACTCATGACAGTTTGTAGTTCTATCTGAAAATTCGTTTTCTCTTCAAATGGCTTTTTTCCCCTCAAGAATCTTTCACTGGGAGTGGACTTCTATTTCTAATACTGAGT
The DNA here is from genome assembly GCF_009834535.1 of Camelus ferus. Lineage (NCBI taxonomy): Eukaryota > Metazoa > Chordata > Mammalia > Artiodactyla > Camelidae > Camelus > Camelus ferus. The sequence continues at coordinate 17,454,410 of NC_045732.1, forward strand.
TCCTTATGAACAAGGAGTTAAATGACTAATTTGCACCCTTCTAGTAAAATGAGAACAGTCCTGGCTGTGGACCCAGCTACCCGACCAAGGCTTGAGATCAGGTGGGCAGGGCTTCCTGGGTTTCTTTCAGCCTGATTTGCCTTATTTCTAGTTCCCTCTAGAAATGCTAGCAACTTACAGAAAGGGCCAGGCAAGCTATCTGGCTTCTTTTGCCAGTCATGTAATTTGGCAACACCATGTGGACTCTGATGACCCTCTTTCTCTTCTAAATCCTTTGTCTTTTCCCATTTCTGCAGAATAAAAGCTTTAAGTTCTCTCATAGAGCTTTAGGATATTGATTCATTCATTTGTTCAACAAAGACTTATTGGATACCTACTCTGTACCAGCCAGGCATTATCTTGGTCTGTAAAATAGAGAACATTCTTGCCTTCATGGTTCTTGCATAAGGGAAGACCCTTGCTTAGGGGAGAAATGAGTAAATTAACTAGCATATGACCCAGCAATTCCACTCCTGGGTATATATCCAAAAAAGCCAAAAACACTAATTCTAAAAGATACATGCACACCAATGATCATAGCAACATTATTTACAATTGCTAAGATATGGAAGCAACCTAAATGTTCATCAACAGATGAATGGATACAGAAGATGTAATACACACACACACACACACACACACACACACACACACACACACACACACACACACAATGGACTACTACTCAGCCATAAAAAAGAAGAAAAATTTTGCCATTTGCAGGAACATGAATGGACTTGGAGGGCATTATGCTAACTGAAATAAGTCAGACAGAGAAAGATAAATACTGCATGTTATTGCTTATATGTGGAATCTAAAAAATACAACAAACTGGTGAACATAACAAAAAAGAAGCACACTCACAGATATAGAGAGCAAACTAGTGGTTACCGGTGGGGAGAGGTGGGGAGGGGTACAATAGGATTAGGGGAGCTAGAAATACAAACTGTTGGGTGTAGGACAGGCTACAGGGATGTATCGCACAACACAGGGAATATAGCCAATATTTTGCAATAACTGTAAATGGAATGTAACCTTCAAAAACTGTATGAAAATTAAAATTTTAAAATACCATAAAAGTTATATTTGATTTTAAAAACTATATTACCTGAAATAGCTGGCAATGTCTGCAGCTATCAGTTTAAGTCAGCTACCACCCCAAGAAGTGGCTTGATGCCTATGGAGAACTGAAGAGGAGAGTAGGAAGGAAGGGAAGTGAGATTTTGAGAAACTGACTTCCTGTGCTTTGTCTCATTCTTTTGCCTTGAAAATCGAAATGTTTGCTCAGCCTTCTTATTCTCAATAAAGCAGCAGGGCCTCTGTAAGGGAACTTCGTTCCTTCCCTTGTGCACACAGGAGCAGAGGCGCCCTAAATGCATGCATATCACAATGACAGTGGGGGGATGTGTGATAATGCTTCAGGAAATGAGTTCTTTAAGAAAAATCAAATGGAAGACGGGCGGCGACCTCAGCTCACTGCCTTCAGGTGCCGTAATATTTTAGATTGTGAGAAAGAGAGCAAATCTGACATGCTGTAGGCAGTGTCTGCCAGTAAAAAGTCTGAGATTCAATCAAAATACTTAATTTTGTGAACCCCACCAAAAACAGATGGAGAGCCAGAGTAAAAGACAGAAAAATTGTTCACATCGTAGCGTCATGTTGTATGTGTCAGTCTTATTTGGTGCAATTTCAGCATCTCTGTAAAAAATAATATCAAGCTCGTTTTTCCCCCCAAACTCATATTTTTAAATCAAAAAAATACCTTTAAAAAAAGCAGTGGTGGTTACCCTTGAAGGTTCTGAACTGAGAAGAGAGCACAAAAGAATGTTCTGGGGTGATGGGAATATTCTCAGTGTGGATCTGGGTGCTTGGTCAAAGGTAGGTACAGATGTAAAAAGTTATCACACTGTAACTTCAGATTTGGGTATTTTTACTATGTTTAATATAGAAGTCAGTGAAAAAGGAAAAAATAAGTAAAGGGCAAGTCTGAGTTTGAGGCCTGCAGATGTGTGATCAACCAGGTATCAAAAATGATGGGCCCTGGGGTGCTTGAAGCAACTGATGAGATCTTTACAATCATTTCCCACGTGCTCAGCCAATGACATGATTTAGCACCTGGGGAGCTGTTCCCTTGCCTCCTGACTGGCACCCACTGGGTTCCACTGTAAAACACATCTAGAGAGGAAATTAGAAAACCACACAGGGAGAAAGGGAAATACCCACCGAGTTCTCTGCGGAGACAAAATTCAGAGGAAGTTTCATGCTCACTGGGAATTTCTCTCCATGGGTTTTTCTATGCTGTTAATAGTTATGACCCCGAGAATTCTGGGTCCTGGTAGGATTGTTAGATCTGCCACAAAGGCAGAAATATGTCTGAAGCCTCTTTTTCCTAATAAATGTGAGAAGTTCACTTTGCAAAAGAATCACATTCAGCAAATCTATGATTAAGAATATTAAAATTGAGTTGTTTCCAATAGCAAAGTACAGCTGAATTCTTTGCTGCCTGTTTTTAAGCTGTATTCATTCCCATTATTATTATTTTCTAATTTCTCAAAAGTAAAGTTTTTAAAATCATAATGAAATGAAATTTTCAGGTTTTCTGGGTTTTTTGTTTGTTTGTTTGTTTTGTTCTTGTTAAGATACAGCTGATCTACAATGTGTTAGTTTCTGGTGTACCGCATAGTGATTCAGTTATACATATTTATATACTCTTTTTCATTATAGGTTATTACAAGGTATTGAATATAGCTCCCTGTGCTATACAGTAGGCCCTTGTTGTTTATCTGTTCTATATATAGTAGTTAGTATCTGCCAGGTTTTCTGGTGTTGATTCATTTAAACTATGCACATGCCCTCTGATTATTTTGGTATGATGAACATATTTTTGTCTGATGAAAATATTTCCTCTTTAAAAAAGAATAAATAGATTCTTACTGTGTTAATAACAATTTTAGATCCACAGATTCTTTTGGGTTTTTTTCCTCCTTGATAAAGTATCAAATTAAAAAAATTTTTCTGATTACTAGGGATTTTAAGTTTGATCCTTTTACTCTTCCCTTACTTTAAAGAGTTCATGGCATTGATTTCAATAAAATAAAATCTCAAAAATTAGAGTCTTCATGCTGGGAAGAAATTTAAATATGTTTAACTATATATCTATGGCACTAAATGAACTCCACAATTGACAAAAATTATTTTTCCTGTCTCAAATGTTATGTCAGTTGTTTAGAACTCAAAACTACTGTTTTTCCTTTAGAGACGTGGTATTTGTATTCTCAGAATAGCCCACAAAAACTAGGTAATTTATTTAGCAATGAAGGTGAAATGCTGTATATTTATGGCAAAATTTAAATAATAATAATTATAATAATAGCAAAACATTACTGAATCAAACAGAATGTTATAATTTTATCTTTAAGTTGTTGATTGAAGAAACGCACGTTTAATTGCATAAAGAGTAACATCTTCAAAAAGTCTACACTTGTCAATATAGATAATGCAGAATGAATAGAGTAAAAAAAATTTATGAATCATCCCACCAACCAGAAATATCTACTCTTAAGATAGTGTTGGGTTTACTTACAATAGTGAAAACATTTTTACATAATTGAGATTATACTGCATGGTTTTGTGTCTTGCTTTTCCCAATTACTGTTGTATTTTAGTGATTCTGAAGATTGTCAGCATGGATTCTTTGTCTAATCTCACTTCGAATCTCAAACACTTTCTTTCTTTAAAATAACTATGCCACTCCTTTTTTGTTCTGTCTTGGTTTGTATAGGAAGTATAAAATAAGCTGAGAAAGAAAAGAGAAGGCAGCCAGGAGGGGAGGGCAAAAATGCGCATGACAGCCCAAGAGAGTTAGGTCACGGGGCAAGTCAGAGGGGTCTATGGATATAAAAAAGGTTTGAGAGAAAATGAACAGAATCTGGAGCAGTGAACTTCAGAATAACAGGGATTCTAGTAATAGGGCTAAATGGTAACAAGCATCATTTATCCTACCCCATCATTTGATGAGGATGACTGTTTATTGAGTTTAAGGTCTTGATTAGGGGACAGAGACAGTTTGAGGCAAAACTGGAAAGAGAACACAGATATGCTAATTCTCAATCTTAATTTACTTCCTTGAATCTCGGAGGCATAGAAAAATTGAAGAACAAGAGATATGTACCCTCTCCTTGAGGACTGAAGAAAGGAAATGGTGGGAAAGAGATGGTGGCTCAGTCAATAGTCTGACAGAAGGCTTGGTCAAAGCTGGCTGGAGCTTGGAAAAGTTAAAGGAAGGGGGAGCATAGTAGCACCTCCAGGGTGCAGAGAGGTGAAGACTATGTACAAGCCACCATCCTCAAATAGTTTTTCTTTAGATCAAGGATTATTTGCTCTAGATTTGTCAAAATTCTAGAACGAACGCTACAATATACTGTTAACCTATCCATGTAGTCAGCAAATGAAAAGATAGTGAAGTATTTGCCCATTTGATGGAAGGAGAACCAATACTTATCACAGCCAATTATGCTTATCACATCATTTCTTGTCATTGAAGCAAAGCCCAAGTGTCCAAAATATATTTCTAAAGAAGAATAAACTTCATTTCCTTTGGACAGTAATGTGTGTAAGAGCCCACTGTTCTTGTCACGCTATTTCTCAATGTTCTTCTTGATTCTAGAATAAACTTGATACCAGTGCCACTGCGGAGGTGAGAGTCAGAGACTGGAAGATGGGAAACAGAGAGTGAGGGGTTACAGCAAAATTCTATAATATTTAAAAAATTTACCAATGACCACTGTTCATTTGAAAATTAGAAGGCAATGTCCAGAGTGACAGCCAAGATTTCATTACTTGAATCAACATCACTTTGCTTAATGCCAAATGTGTCTTTGGTTTGTTTCTCAAAAATCAGACCTCACAAATTAAAAACTTCTTTTCAATTATTTTTTCTTTGCTAAGGCTCACCTTAACCTTATCCTGTCCCATGGACTTGAAGAATTTTCCAATGGATGTCCAGACTTGCACGATGCAGCTGGAGAGCTGTAAGTCAGTACTGTTGAAATGACTGCCTGCTTGTTTTAACCAATGACCTGGTTCCTTCAGGGTGTCAGTAAGGAGGAAAAAAACCCCTAAGACTCATTCTCTACCTACTTAGCAACTGCCAAGGTCTGAATGGAAGGACAAGCAACAGTATGTGCGCCTGTCTTTTACCCAATAGAGTGAAGATAATTTTTCAAAGTAAAATGCCAAATAACTAGCCCTTCCTCAAAAAAAGCAAGCCTGATTTAGTATGGCTTTCTTCAAAATGAAGATTATTGCCTGGGACAATTAAGATTAGGAGTCATTTAACCTCTACAATGAATCACTCTCTAGGCAGAAAATTGTATTTCCTTCCATCTGATGCTCATATAGACCTTCGCCCCAAAGGAATCTGGGCAGGAAGGGATAATTGATTTGACAACAAGACAAAGGGGCCTTAGCCAGAAGAGGATGCAAAAACGAGGGGCAGGAGATGATATGGAATAAGAGGCATCTCCCTTAGATGGGCAATAGATACACAAAGGCATGGTGAAGGAAATTGAGAAATGCAATGACTCTGTCCCCTTTATGTCCCCTAGCCCCGACGCCACTGAAATCTTTGACATGCACCATAAGGTGCTGATGCCTCCAAGGTAATGGGATTTTCAGGCAAGAGACGTGAAATTTTTTCTAGCTTGTTCTGTCAGTTCCTCTGTTTGTAAAAGGCAGAGAATAATAAGCGCTACTGACCTCCAGGGATGTTAGGAGATTTAATGAGGCAGGGGCAAGAAAATACTTTAAACTTCTTGGTTTAAAAAAATAATAAATGTAAAAAGACACATCAACTATTATTTTAAAAAAATAGGCGGTGACAGGGTTTCCTTCTGATCATTTAAAATCACTGTAGATTTCCCTTGAAACTTCCTACAGAATAAACAAAATAATGAAACATCTTTGTTTTAAGAAGCTGTCAGGGATAAAATGAGAATTTATGATTTATAATAGGCTTTATGTGTTCATTTTTTCCATCTCGCCCCTCTTCTTGAGAAGAAAGTTGAGAAAAACATTTTCTTATATAAGGTTTCCTTCTTGGTGTCTTCGCTACTGCTCCAAACTTTCCCCTGCCTCAACCCAACACTTAGTTTCTCTGTAAAACAACAACTATAGCTGTCATCTGAGGCTCTTCTAAGGCTTAAAAACTCCAGTTAGCAAATATGCTTGGTCCTTGCAAGACCTAGGAGTAATGAAATCAAAGAAGCAGTGATGTGTTTGCCACTAACTTTGACTGTGAAGGGTGGGAATTGCTCTTTACTTTTCTACTTTTCTACCTTCAATTACCTCCTCCTTCCCCACATCTTTACCTCTTCGGTTTGCCCCAGGCTGCGGTTTCAGGAAGACTGACAAGGACTATGACTGTGTTGGTCAGTAAAAAGTTTCCCAAGACAAGAATGTGGGGTGTTTGGTGAGCTTCTAGTATTTGTTGGAGATACCCAAGAAATCCACATACAGCATTGACTGGAAGAGATAGGGTTGGCCATTCTCTCTGTGGACTGTCAATGCTTGTATACAGTCCTCTTTGTGATTCCTTGCTTGTTTTGAGTTTTTGGCTTTGAATGAAAAAAAGAAAGAGGAAAGTAGGTTCCAATTAACGTTGCCATTGATTTCTGGGTAGCTTTGGTGAGTCACTGCCTTGCAGTAAACAAGAATAGGAACCTATTGACTTGATAAACGTGCTGAGGTTATTGGCCAGCCAAAACCGCATATAATAACCCTCATGCGCCTCACTCTCATTTTAGCGTTCGAAACTCACAAACAAAGGAAGAGCGGAGAGACGTGATGCCTGAATAAAGAGCAGCCTTCATTTCTAGGGTGAAAAAAGGATCCAGAAGCACTTGAAATGAGGACAAAGTTAGCAGGAGCTTGGAGACTAAGAGCTAACTTTGGTTTACTAAACTGATAACAATCTTACTTTGGACGGTTCAAGAGTCATGTGACACTATGACTTCATATAAGAGAGTATCTGTTTTACTTCATATTAATCATTGTGATGAGGGGGCCCATTTAGCAAGACACTAGCACAAATGAATATGCTTGATTTGCATGTTCCACAACTTCCCCTTAGGTTACCTGCCTTCCCTGCTTGCTAAAAGTAACTGAGGACTGATCATAAACACTTTAACATAGACTTTCTGAAAACAAAGCTAATAAACCCTAGGAGAGGGGCCAAGTTTGCAATGGGAATATTTTAGGCAGGCCTGTGACAATTCATTCTCATTAAAAAAAAAAAGAATGCTTCTCATTTGAAATACTAAGATTGGTGCCATGAACTGCGTTGTCTTAGAGATCCACAGACACAGCTCTTTCAAGCAAAGACAATTTTCAAAGGATTTCTGTTTGTTTACTTGTCCATCCTTCAGAAAGATTTAGTGAAACAAGAGGGTAGAAGAAAATGGACTTTATAGATTCCATTCTCTCCTTCCACAGAAAAAAATCATTCAGAAATAGCTTGCTGTCTTCAATTTCTTTGGCTCCAATGACATGTAGTTGTCATGATGATTGCAGTTCTTTTATTAAAAATGCTCTTAAATTGATTGAGCGTGTCTGCTTTAGATGATTTCCTTGTTTCTTTACATGGCTAGCCTTTCAAGGTTTCCTGGAAAGATGCATTCAGTTTTTCACTATGATTTGTTTACTCTAGTTGGGTATACGATGAACGACCTGATATTTGAGTGGTTAAGCGATGGTCCAGTTCAAGTTGCTGAAGGATTGACCCTGCCTCAGTTTATTTTGAAAGAAGAAAAGGAACTTGGCTATTGCACAAAGCACTACAACACGGGTAAGTTTTCCTTCGGCTGCTAAACCCAAGTGGGCTCCATCTGCAGCTTGGGGTATATATCCCATCACCTTAATTGCCACATACTTATCAAGAAAATGGAGCTACAAGGCACTATCCTGAGCTTAGCTCAAAATCCTCTCAACACATAAGATACCCAACAACACATACATACATACACATACCCTTTGGAATAGGTCAGTGAGCACAACAGATAATTCTTCCAAAACAGAGAGAAGGAAAGAGGTTTGGGAATCTTCTGCTGTTCTCTTGCTGATCAGCTGTTGTCAAAAAGGTCTGAGGAAAGGTATATGAGATCTTGTAAGGAAATAGCAGGAAGTGTACAAGTTCTGGCCTATTCCTGGCATCTACTCTTGACATTGGCTCCTCAGGTCAATTTGCACTCTCTGCCTTAGAGGAAGAGAGGAAAACTAGCACAGGTCTTTGCACACCCAGATATACAGCTGCTGAACTCTCCAGGCCTGGACAGTTTGCATGAAAATCAGCTGGTGGGAATTCAGCTGGCTCTAAAGTCATGCACTGTCAGTAGTGCTGACAGACACAAGTGGTGGGGAGAATCTGAGATAGTAGCAACCAGTGGGCATGTGTTGCTATCTGGAAGAGTATGCCTGCCCAGGAAAGTTGATGGCTTCTCCTGTGAATGTTCTGGCCTTTCACACCATCCAAGGTGATCATGGAGAGGTAACTGAGACATGGTGGTTTGTTCAGTGACTGCTCCAAGAGTTACTCCTGAGTAGAATGGTCCATGAATAGCTGTTCCAGAAGTCAATAGTGCTTCCTATGAAATAACTAAAACCTGATTCCAAGGTGTTCTTCCTAACCAAGAAGAACCCAACCCTACGTCTTATAATTTGTGTGGACTAAGCCAAATTACCTTCCAGGTTTCTAACTCCAAGCCAATTAAGGAGAAAGAAAAGTGGCAAGGGGCAGGAACACCTGTCTCTTAATAGTGTAAGTTTTAATATCTTTATATGCTCTGTATTTTAAAGGCAATGTAACACTGTAAACAGATTCCAGGAATATTCTAAATGTCCTCAAGCAATTATCCAGGGGGTTATGAAATTTTTACGAAGACCAGATTATATGCAAGGCTCATACAAATGTATATTTTTCTCTTGCTGTTGATAACACAAAGATAGGTAAACAATTATGCAAATCCTTTAGGAGTCCTATGTGAACTTTACTACTTGGGAAGGAACACTTTCAAATATTACATATTATATGTTATGTATTACATGCCATCTAGTATACACTATACATAAATGCTGTAGATTATATATTATATGCTATATACATATAACATATTATAACTCCCACAAAATTTGAATATTTTGTTTCCACTGGAAAGTCTAGAAAATTCTGGAGCTCTGTCTAAATAATCAGGCTGCAACAAGCACAGATTTGAAAATTAAATATGCCACATGGTTTTGGTCCAGTGACTCTTTAGATCACTCATTCTCACAATGTCATTTTCATGACTGGTTGAGTTGGAAAAGAGTTGAAATGGGGATATAAGGTCAGCATTTTGTGTAATCTTTCAAATCCATTTGTAATGCTCTTTAAAAAAAGTGGGAGGTTGTAGTGGGAAAGATAAGTTCAAACTGGATTTTAAATCATACTTTCCTACTTCCAGGAAAGTTTACCTGCATCGAGGTTAAGTTTCACCTGGAACGTCAGATGGGATATTATTTGATCCAGATGTACATCCCCAGTCTGTTGATAGTCATTTTATCCTGGGTCTCCTTTTGGATAAACATGGATGCAGCTCCTGCCAGGGTTGCACTGGGCATCACCACAGTCTTAACGATGACCACCCAGAGTTCAGGCTCCAGGGCATCTCTGCCAAAGGTAAGAAATCTCACTTGACAAGTGACCCGAGAGGTTTGTCAAAGGTCTTACAGGCTAGAGAATTCTGTGAATACAGAAACGTTTGCCATCCTGCGGCACTGCTGGAGGTGCAAATGCAATAAGAGAGCGAAAAGCTGAGTTTGAGAGAATTGGAGCTCTGAGGACATGGGGCACCTTCATAGTCAGATCAATTAAGGGAAAGAGGAATAAGGGTTGAGAGAAAAGAGGAATGAGCAGAGGCAGAAACATGTCTCAGAAATTCTACGAAGCCCTTGAGTGCTTTTGACCTCATGCTGTTTATAAGGCATGAAGTTTGTAGGAATTGGGGTAAGACTGATGCAACTTATGTCACACTGTGACATATTTATTGGTGAGGCTATTGTGATTCATATGTTCAGTGCAGTCATTTATAGTAATAAAAGCCTGAATTAAGTTCCTATAAATTTACCCAAAAAAAGCCATATGCAGTGAGTATATATAAGAAATGAAGGTACAATATTAGGGTGCAGCAAATCAGATACATGGATCTTTGCTCTGCCTTAAATTACCTTAATGGCTGATAACAATACTATTTGGAGTGACATAGGTACCTAGAGAAGAAGAGTAAAGGCATCCAAGATGGCGAAAATTCTGTGGCAGATTGACAAAGAACTGCAGAGTGGATATCAGGGACAAACAGACATTTTGTAGGACCTTGAATAATAAATCATAATGGCTGTATAATCTATTTTTATGCAAGACAGGCCCTCTGCATTTGTAAATATTTCTTAAGCAAATAATGATAAATGTCCTGCTTGTGAAACGCCCCAGCAGCCCAGGATGTGCCTATGTGTATCTTCCCCTTTCACTGATCACCTTGAGCTATTAGCCTCAACTTCCCAGGAGTGTGAGTTCAATTTAGTATTCAGTATATATTGTCTCCTACTGGTTTAGGAGTCTCTCCAAAATCCAGTTCCAGAAAATAAATGAGATGTAATCCCCTATCTTTGCTGGCTTGGGCTTATGTTCAGTTGTGTTACAACTGACATGATGAGAAATGTTAGATCATGTCCCACATTATCTTCTATGTTGGAACAAAGGATGACATATGGAGGAGTTCTGTGGATATAATGGAACTGGGCTGAATAGTGGGAAAATAGTTATACAATTTTCCAAGTTTCATGCCTCTAAATATAAATATTAGATTTTTTATGCTAATAGAGAAAGGAATAGATCTGTCTCTGATACTTTTTTTACTTTCCAGAATAGCAAATGGTACAAAATACTTGCATCATATTTCTATTGGAATTTAGATATCAGAAATACTAACAGCTTTTTTTCAGGTACATAATAACAAATCAATACAACCTAATAGAAATTCTAATACACTCTGTGCCTCCTCTCAAACATCTTCATTTGCTTATTTCTTGTTATTTATTAGTTATTGCCATCACTGCATGCCACGCCATTAAACCCTAGGATACACAAATATATTTCACAATTTAATAGATAGCTAAATTATTGTGGCAAACTGCAAGTAGATAATGTCAAAATATAAGACATTTAGCCTCCAACCATTCATTGCGATGAGAAGTCATTTATTTTCGAAATGAGAGCCTGCGTTTTTATAAATTTGTTATTCATTCTTACTAGCTATTGTAATTCTACATCGATGGTCAAAACTTGCTAAAAAGGAGATCGATAAGGTGGTAGAGTAGGAGGACGGGGAATTCACATCCCCCCTATGAACACATCAAAAATACATCTACATATGGAACAATTCTCACTGAAAACTAACTGGAAACTAGCAGAAGGAGTCCTGTACAACCAAGGCTGTAAGAAAAAATACATATGGAATTGAGCAGGAAGGGAAGAGAAGCAATCAGGTTGGGACCTGCACCCCTGGAAATGGACCCAGAGGTACAGGGAGAATATATAGACACCCGCCTTGGGGAGTGAGCGGTGAGAGCCACAGATTGGAAGCCCCAGTCCTGGTATCCTACATAGGGGAGATGAGCCCCCTTGGCTGGTTGGAGGACCAATGGGACTAACAGGGGGACTATGGAAAGCCTGGGCTCTGCTCCTAAGGAGCATGCACACACACAAATGCTTGGGCACTGGCATGCCCCTGGGGCAGGACAGAGGGGACAGTTAGAGGACTGCTCCAGTGGCTGCCAGGTTTCCCACAACCACCGTGGTGCATGCTCCAGCCTCGCTTACTCTATGTTGCAGTGTGGCATGGGATCGAGGGCTGCCACAACCAGGGAGAAAACTCAGCTGTGGAATGCAGAGGTGACCTGGTCCCAGGGCAGACCCTGTATGGGGCAGCAATAGCCATTGTTGGTGCCTGCTCAAGTGTCGTATAAGAAACATCCCAGAGCTCTGATAGTGGCTGCTTCACCACAGCTCACCCCAATATACAAAGAGAGTCCATGTTGGGCCTGCCTGCCCTGCAGTGTGATTCCACAACAGAGAAGGGGTGGCAGAGATGGGGAAGTGATCAGCAGTGAGGGACAACGGGGACTTGGACTCGAGACTGCATCTAAGCAGAGTGAGGGAAACAACAGCTGGTGTCTGTACAGGCAGCATGTCGGAAACAGCTCAGACCTCTGTCTATGGCCAAAATGAACTAAGAGTCCACATGGGCCAACCTTGTTTCAGCAAACCCCACCTCTGGGGCAAAGGCCTCTGTACTAGGGAAGAAGAAAACATACTTAAAGGGAACATAGCTAGCTCAGCCTAACCCTCAGGGCTTCTACTCCAGCAACTTGGAGGGCAGTGATGACCACTGAGCAGAGGGAAGGGGAAGTCCTACCCAACACCCAGCTACAGCTCTAACCCCTCCATCTCCAGCCGCACCTACCAAGGTGATGGCTACCAGCACACCCTGAGGAAAGACATGACTCACGTCCATGTCAAATATGCTCTCCCACCAAAGGCATTGGGCACTTTTTGTCTGTATAGAGACACTCTCATATAATAACAACCTCCACAGACTGGAATAGGCAATTGTTTCACTTAAATTCATAGAAGCAAAGAAAGTTAAGCAAAATAATAAGGCAAAGGAACTATTACCAATTGAAACAGCAGGAGAAAACTCTTGAAAAAAATAAATAGTAAAACAAAAATAATTTACCATATAAAGAATTCAAAGCATTGGTAATAAGAATGTTAACTGAATTAGGAAAAAGAATAGGTGAACACAATGAGAATGGTAAAAAAGAACAAGAAAATACAAAAAAAATACCCAATCAGAAATAAAGAATTAAATAACTGAAATAAAAAACACACTAGAAGGAATGAATAGCAGACTAAGTAATACAGAAGACTACATAAATGAGCTAGAAGATACAATAATGGAAACCACTTAATCAGAAGAGCAAAAAGGAGCAAATTTTTAAAAATGAGAACAGTTTACAAGATCTCTGGTACAACATTAAACATACCAACATTCACATTATAGAGGTCCCAGAAGAAGAGAAGGCAGAGCTGAAAATGTATTTGAGGAAGTCATGACTGAAAACTTCCCAGATCTGTGAAGAAGGAAACAGATATTGAGGTACAGGAAGCATGGAGGGTCTCAAACAAGATGAACCCAAACAGACCCACACCAAGACATATCATAATTAAAATGGCAAATGCTAAAGATAAAGAGAGAATTTTAAAGGCATCAAGATAAAAACAAAAACTCATATACAAAGGAACTATAAGGCTATCAGCTGATTTTTCTGCAGAAAACTTGCAGGTCAGAAGAGAGTGGCATGATATAGTCAAAGTTCTGAAAGGAAAAAACCTACAACCTAGGATACCCTACCCAGCAATATTATCATTCAGAATCAAAGGAGAGAGAAAAACTTCTCAGAAAATGAAAAATTTAAAAAGCTCATCAATACTAAACCTACACTAAAAGAAATGTTTAAGGGTCTTCTCTAAGTGGAAAAAAAGTAAGAATCTATAGGAAAGAGAAAATCCCAACAAGAAAGGAAAATATATAGTAAGGACTGAGGATACACCACTTAAATAAGCCACTACAAGGATTAAAAGATGAAAAATTATAAAAGCAATGGTAACTATAATAAACAGTTAAGGAATAAACATGAAGATGTAAAATATGACATCCAAAACACAAAATGTTGGGGAGGGGAGTAAGAAATGTAGATCATTTAAGATGTGTTTGAAGTTAAATGACTACCAGTTTAAATAGCTATAGGTCCATATATATATGACCGCCATGATAACCACAAGTCAAAAACCTACAATAAATATACAAAAACTAAAAAGAAAAGAATATAAGCATACTACCAAAGAAAATCACCAAACCACAAGGGAAGAAACAAAAAAGAAGAAATGAATGGAGAAGAATTACAAAAACATCTGGAAAACAAGTAACGAAATGGTAGTCAGTACATACCTATCAATAATTATTTTAGATGTCAATGGACTAAATGCAGCAATCAAAAGACATAGGGTAGCTGATTGTATTTTAAAAAAAAAGACCCATTTATATGCTGCCTACAAGAGACTCACTTCAGAACTAAAGAAATATACAGACTGAAAATGAGGGGATAGAAAAAGATATTTCATGCAAATGGAAATGGCAAGAAAGCAGGAGATAGCAATACTCATATCAGACAAAATAGACTTTAAAACAAAGGCTATAACAAAAGACACAGAAAGAAATTATATAATGATAAAGGGATCAACATAAGAAGAGGATATTACACTCATTAACACACATGCATCTAAGCATATAAAGCAAATACTAACAGAAATAAATGGAAAAACTGACAACAATACAATAATAGTAGGAGACTTTAATGCCCCACTTACATCAATGGACAGATCAGCCAAATAGAAAATCAGTAAGACAGCCATAGTCTTAAATGACACAACATACCAGTTGGACTTAATAGACATTTATAGGAAATTCTATACCAAACCAGCAGAATATACATTCTTTTCAAGTTCACATGTGCACAAGTGCACAAGTTCTCCAAGACAGTTCATAAGTTAGGCTACAAAACAAGTCTCAACAAATTTAAGAGGGTAAAAATTATTTCAAATATCTTTTCTGACCGCAACAGTATAAAACTAGAAATCAATTACGGAACTAAAAATGAGAAAAGAACAAATATATGGAGACTACACAACATGACATTTAAAAAAACCAATGGGCCAATGAAAAAAATCAAAGAGGAAATCAGAAAATACATTGAGACAAATGAAAATGGAAACACAACTTTCCAAAATCTATGGGCTGCAGCAAAAACAGTTCTAAGAGAGATGTTTATAGAAATACAAGCCTTCCTCAAGATACAAGAAAAATCTCAAATAAACAACCTAACCTACCACCTAAAGAAATTAGAAAAAGAACAAAAGGTCCAAAGTCAGCAGAAGAAAGGAAATAATGAAGATCAGAGAGGAAATAAACACAACATAGAGACCAAAAGAAAAAAAAATTAGAAAAGATCAATGAACCAAGAGCTGGGCTTTTTGAAAAGATAAACAAAATAAACTTTTAGCCAGGCTCACCAAGAAGAAAAGAGAGAAAACTCAAAGTGATAGAAGTGAAATAATAACCAATTACACAGAGATACAAAAATCATAAGAGAATACTACAGTTATTTGTCAACAAATTGGACAACCTAGAAGAAATGAACAAATTTCTAGATACATACAACCTGCCAAGACTGAATCAAGAAGAAAGAGACAATTTGAAAAGACCAATCACTAGTAGTGAAATTAAATTTATAATTAAAAAAAAAAAACTCCCAGGAAACAAAAGTTCAGAAACAGATGGCTTCAGAAGAGAATTCTACCAAACATGTAAGGAAAAACAAATACCTCTCCTTCTCAAACTATTCCAATAAACTGAAGTGGACAGAACACTTCAAATTCACTTATGAAGCCACCATTACCTTGATGCCAAAACCAGAAAAAGACACTGTAAAGAAACAAAATGACAGGTCAATATCACTGATGAACATAGATGCAAAAATCTTCAACAAAATATTGGTAAACCAAAACCAACAATATACAAAAAGGATCAAACATCTTACCAAGTGGGATTTACTCCAGGGACTCAAGGATAGCTCCATATTCACAAATCAATGTGATATACTACATTAACAAAAAGGAAGGATAAAAATCATATGATGGTATCAATAGACACAGAAAAAGCATTTGACAAAATTCAACACCCATTCACAATAAAAACTTTCATCAAAGTGGGTATAGAGGGAACATATATCAATATAATAAAGGCCATTTATGAAAAAAACACACAGCTGACAACATACTCCATGGTGAAAAGCTGAAAACCTTTCCTTTAAAATCAGGAACAAGACAAGGATGTTCACTCTTGCCACTTCTATTTAAGATAGTATTGGAAGTTCTAGCCACAGGAATTAGACAAGAAAAATAAATAACAAGCATCCAGATTGGAAGGGAAAAAGTAAAACTGTCACTATTTGCAGATGACATGGTACTTTATATAGAAAACCCTAAAGTCTTCACCAGAAAGACTACTGGAATAGATGAATTCAGAAAAGCTGCAGAATACAAGATTAATAATAGAAATCTGTCACTTTTCTATACCCTAATAGTGAATTATCAGAAAGAGAAAGTTTTAAAAATTCTGTTTAAAATCTCATCAAAAAGAATAAAATACCTAGAAATAAAACTTAATGAAAGAGATAAAAACCTGTACTACGGATAATATAAAACACTGATGAAGGACTCTGAGGATGATACAAAGATATGGAAAGATATCCTGTGCTTTTGTTAAAATGGCCATACAGAGAGGGAGGGTATAGTTCAGCGGTAGAGTGTCCGCTTAGCATGCACAAGGTCCTGGGTTCAATCCCCAGAACCTCCATTTAAACAAACAAACAAACAAACAAACTTAATTACCCCACCACCAAAAAAAAGGGCCATACTACCCAAAGCAATGTACAGATTTAATACAATCCCTAGATAGTTTTCACCAATCTAGGACAAATAATTCTAAAATTTACATGGAATCACAAAAGACCCCAAATTACCAAAGCAATCTTGTGATAAAAGAACAAAGCTGGAGGTTTCACCCTCCTTGACTTCAGACTATACTACAAAACTAGTCATCAAAACAGTATGGTACTGGCACAAAAACAGACACATAGATCAATGGAACAGAATAGATTGTCCAGAAGTAAATCCATACACTTATGGTCAATTAATCTATGACAAAGGAGGCAAGAATACACAATGGAGAAAAGACATTGTCTTCAGTAAGTGATGCTGGAAAAACTGGACAGCTACCTGTAAAAGAATTAGAACGTTTCCTCACACTATAAACAAAAGTACACTCAAATGGATTAAAGACCTAAATGTATGACCTGAAACAGTAAGACTCCTAGACGAGAAGATAGGCAGAACACTATCTGATATAAATCATAGGACTATTTTTTGGATCAATCTCCTAAGGCAAAAGAAATAAAAGCAAAAATAAGCAAATATGACCTAATTAAACTTAAAAGGTTTGCACAGCAAAGGAAACTATCAACAACAAAAAATGCACACTACTGAATGGGAAAAAACATTTGCAAATGATATGACCAAAGGGTTAATGTCTAAAATATATAAATAGCTCATACAACTCAATATCTAAAAATAACCCAATCAAAAATGGGCAAAAGATCTGAAAAACATTTTCCCAAAGAAGATACACAAATAGCTAACAAGCACAAGAAAAGGTGCTCAACATTGCTAATCATAAGAGAAATAATAGAAATGCAAATCAAAACCACAATGAGATATCACCTCACACCTCTCAGAATGGCTATCATCAAAAAGTCTACAAATAACAAATTCTGGTGAGGATGTGGAGAAAAGAGAACCCTTGTACACAGCTGGTGGGAATGTAAACTGGTGCAACCACTAGGGAAGACAATATGGAGGTTCCACAAAACACTAAAAATAGAGCTACCATATGATCCAGCAATTCCACTCCTGGGTATATATCTGGAAAAAACAAAAACACTAATTCAAAAAGATAAATGACCCCAACGTTCATAGCAGTAATAACCAGGATATGAAAGCAACCCAAGTGTCCATTAACAAATGAATGGATAAAGAAGATGTAGTATGTGTGTATGTGTGTGTGTGTATATATATATACATACATACAATGAAATATTACTCAACCATATAAAATAATGAAATTCTGCCATCTGCAGCAACATGGATGGACCTAGAAAATACTATGCTTAGTGAAATAAGTCAGACAGAGAAAGAGAAATACTGTATGATATCAGTTATATATGGAATCTAAAAAATAAAAAAATATGAATGCATATAGCAAAACAGAAACAGACTTATAGAGAACAAACTAGTGGTTACCAGTGCAAAGTGTAGAGGGTTAGGGAAGATAGGTGTATAGGATTAAGAGATGCAAACTACTATGTATAAAATAGATAAGCAACAAGGATATATTATACAGCACAGGGAATTAAAGCCATTATTTTATAATAACTTTTAATGGAATATAATCTATAAAAGTACTGAATCACTATGCTGTACACCTGAAATTAATATAACATTGTAAATCAATTACACTTCAATTAAAAAAAAACTATTGCTGAATAAATGGTCACGGATCAGTAATCTTTGTATGAGAGACAATCAGGAACTCAGATAAACCAAAAGAAGTTATAATAAAAAATCATTTTATATTTGGCTCTGAACTCATAGTGGTTATCCTTTTGCCATCACAGGTTCATCTTCCTACGTGTATTTTTCTTAGGTTATTATTAAACATGATTGGCTCTCAACTGACTGTGGGAGATATGACTCATATGGATGACAGTGAGAAAGGAAAATGGGATACAAAGTGAGTCACAGAAAATGAAGAACTACTTACACACACACACACTCATTCTAATTTCTAAACATTGCAATCCCTGAGCAGGTGCTTCGCTATACTGATTGCATTGTTGCTCCAGGGCATATGGCAATGCCCTTTACAGAGTAAGCATGCACATTGCATGATCTTTTCTATAACAAGACATGCTTGTTGTAGATATGAAAGAACACATAGAAAATAATCATTAACATTCATCATCCAACGTATAATTATTATTAAGACTTTGGTGTATTTCCTTCCAGTGTTTTTTTCTTTGCATATTTGTAGGCAAACCTACACACATGTACACACAGAAAATTTAGATCAAACTTTTACACAGTTCTATACTTTGTGCCACTTCCCATGGCATTAAAAATCTATTGTGAGCATAATTTGCAATAATTTCATAATCTATCCGATGTATTAATCATCATTTATTTTACCATCTTGGATGTTTAGGATTTTCTTTTTTGCTCTTCTGAGTATGATCATTATAAATAAATCTGTATATGAGTGTTTTATCTTTGTTCTAGAAGACATCTGTTTATATATTTTTTCATATTATTTTCCAACGGAAAAAAGAAGGAACTGAGGATGAGTAGAGTAAACGAGGGACGATCTATGGGAAGATGATCAGTGGGATGTATGTTCCATTCAGGCAAAAACTTTGTCTTGTTCCTCATGTTATCTTCAGCACCTAGAACAGTGTGTGGTTTAGACTAGTTAATCAATAAATCTTCACTGGATGGATGAATAGATTACTTAGTGAACAGCCATATTCCCCCATGTGAAACCATGCATTAGATATAGAATAGACTTGAAGCAGAATCTATGGGTAAAAGTTTTAAAGAAAAATATTAGAGCTCTAATATATGGAAGAATATCATAACAATGTGACATATTATAGAAGAAAGGAATTTCTCTAAAGAAGTATGCCTTCCTTTTCAGAAGTTCTCAACTAGAGTTGGGAAGTTAAGAATATATTCATAAAGATGTATTCTGAAACACAGGCAGATCTGTATCTAAATCTTAGAGCCTTCACATCACTCAACCTATCTAAGCCTGTTTCCTCATTTCTAAAGTGAGATATTATCATCTACTCTGCTGAAAAATTAAATGAGGCATTATCTACATAAACTGTTGAGCCTAGTTTTTGTACATGATAGGCGCTTAATTCCTTCTGGTTATTTTGTTGTTATTGTTCACTGTTCATAATGGAATAGAAAAGAATGCTCCAGAGGATGGGACGTTGTATTAGAAGACTCACATAGGGCCTTATGAATAGAAGACACCATTTTCTTTGGATGGCCCATTATTTGGTTATAGTCATGCTGCCAGTGAGATGAGCCAAAGTTTCTCATATGTGTACATGTACACGTATGTGTGTATTTTTCATAGGTAGGCAGTTTGTTGAATGGGTTAGGCTCTAGAGGATCTGAAGAAGGAATGGCTCTGTTTTTCTCCAATCACTGCCATTAAAGAGTTGGTTCTGTTTTCTCTGCTCCTGGGGGACACTTCAGGAAGATTCCATAGATTCTCAGTCACTATGTGTAATGCCATGAGACCCAGAATGAACAAATATGTACTCTACAGTTTGGCAGCCAAAGTACTGGTGATACATACTGTAGGACAGTCCACTATCAGATTTTTGAAAAGTCATCTAGCCTGAGGCAAAACTTAGTCTCACACCCAACTTAATGTTCTCTCCCTCTCTTGCCCCCAGCTCAGGCCTGCCCTTTGGCTTGTTACTGTAGCTATGCAGTAAGGTAGGCACAGTGTCTGTTCCTTCACAGTTCCTTTCTGTGCTTTTCCAATTCTCTTCCCCACTCCTGTCCCTGACTTCACCAGGCTGAAGGCGAAAGGGTGGATGAAGAAAGTTGTATGTGACTGACACTGTTGTCTTTTAATTCTTGCCTTCTCTAATGGCAAGCCTCCCAGTGCTAGCTTTCTTGTGAACTGAATTTGATTTCTTTGGAGATTTCTGGGGGTCCCACACACTACACCATCCCTGGATGAAGAATGCACTCTGCCTGATGCCTTACAGTCTGCTCTCTGCAACTGTCTCCTAGCAGCATATTTCACACAGCTTCTTACCTCCAGGGTCTCCTTACTCAAGTAGACAGCCCTCCTGGTTGGCATGTTTACAAGGTGATTCCCGTCTGGCTATCTCCCATCCCATTTTTGTGATCCCCAAGAACATGTGTTCTTGCCTTGCTAAATAGTGGAAGTGCAACTGAATTGTTAACCCTTCTGCCTTCACCCCATCATCTTGGGTATTCCAGCTACCTACTGACTTTGGAATTTATCCAGGTAAGAAAGAAAGACTGGGGTTCATATTTTCATACAAAACCCAAACTACTGAGGATACATGACAGGTTCTCCTAAGAACTCTTTTACTCTCTGACCCTGGGGCAAGTTGTTGGAATTCGAGCAGCTCAGCAGACATGATATGTGGAAGAGATGCCAATCTCTTCTCTTACTGTGGTGGGGGTAAACCACCTTCTCCCCCTCTTTAGGAGAGGAAGGAAAATGCCATAGCACTGTCAACATCCACAAATTCCATTACTTCACTTCATTCTTTCCAAATGTCTAGTCTTCTGTAATAATACAGGGTGTTGGCTATCATGGTCCCTAGACAGCATTTGCTTTCCTCTAGAAAGTCTTGCATCCTGCAACTATGTGTATAGAGTCTCCCTTCAGAGTCAGGCTTTAGTTGAAATTCTGAGACAACATGAATATCCCATGCTATTACACTTATGAACTTACTTAATTTTAGAATTTTAGCACTATGGGGGCAAGGACTCCATCAATTTTGTCCATGTTTACACACCTATCACTTAGCACAACACCTGGCTCATAGTAGGTGCTCAGAAAAGAGTTGGTTAGTGAATGAATAAATGGGGTTCAGAAGACTTACAGTCAAGTGGTATTCCAGGTATAATTTAATTGGCGGTTCATCCGTCCATCCATCCAACTAACATTTATGGAAAGTCTCCTCCGTGCTATTCATTGTGCTAGGGGCAGGGGAAATCAAAGTCAAATAAAACATAGTCCCTGCCCTCAGGGGTGTGTAATCTGGTATGCCCGAGACAAATACTTGAAATGGTGGCCATTAAGCAATGTGGAATGTAAGGACATCAAGGACAGTGCCTAACCTATTAAAACGAAAGAGAGCGAAATAGAGAGGGAGGAGGGAAGAAGGAAAGGAGGAGGGAGCCAGGGAAGGGAGAGAAGGAGCAGGGCTAGGAAAATGGCCTGAAGGAGGGAGCCTGAGCTGAATCGATGAAGCAGATTCAGTAGGTGAAGTAGGAGGAGGTAAAGGTCATTCCAGGCAATGAGGACTTCCTACTCATAATATTTGGGCTACACTTATAAAATAAGCTTTTCTAGAAGACAATCTGGGCAGGTTTCCAACACGCTTCTCGAATTTTAAACATATTTCAAGTAAGAAACTTGTGTTTATTGATTCCAAGTTAATTTCCTGCCTTCCTGCCAACTGAAGCTTTTTGTGTTTTTGTGTGTGTGTGTGTGTGTGTGTGTGTGTGTGTGTGTTTGGTCTGGTTTTATTTGGTTTGGTGTTTAGAAGTTCAATCTCTTCCCTAAATACAGGAAAATGAAATAGCGGCATGATATCTGTTCCATAGCTACCTTCTCATTTGAAGCTATAAAATTGGTTTTTTAAATATACATTTCTACCAACCTCCAAGAGGCTGTTCTGCTGCTAATGTTCTAACAGTTTGGAGCGTAAAACCCCTAGTGGCAGACTAAAGGCTGGGTGTATTGTTGTCTTTCTGACCTGCAGGAAAATAGCAGGATGAATTGAATAGAAGGCTGTGAGACATCAGACAGGCTTTCAGTGTGGCCAGAGTTAAACAATTCTTTTCCTTTACCCTGTGTTTGTTATTACAGCTGAATGATTTGTCGCCACTCCTAAGTGTGTCTTGAGTCACATTTGTGGCTACAGCCCAGAGGCTGTAGAGGTGAGAGCTAGCACTGGTAGGGGACAGCTGGGGTGCAGTGTGCAGGTGACTCTGACAGGTCCATAGCTATCTCCTTGGAGCAAGGACCCAGAGGCATTATCTTTAGCCATTATTAACTGAGATGGCCTATTTCCTATACAAGGAAAATTTGCCTTACTCTTTAGCCATCTGGTCAACTAACACCAGCTGGACCATTTCAAGAAGCTGCCAAACTCAGGATGGCTTGGAATTTAAAACAAAAGAGTCCTGCCATGTTTGGTCTTGCTACATTCCCCACGAGAATGTTTCTATCTACAGACTACAGTGAGAGAAACTATGAAAGCAGTAAGATCAATACCTACAAAAGTTCTGAAATAAGGATTTTTTTACACGTCTGTTTTAACTCTAAAAAGCAAAGATGAAGACGCCTTGAATCAGGTATGTCCCCAGCTAATTGGAACAAATTTCCTAGGTCAGAATGGTATTTCTGAATGAGGCTGGGAACAATACTGTTTTGTGAAATCAGGATTTTACTAAATTCTTGGATAAAAGATTGAAAAGAAACCTAAGCTTTGGCAAATTGATCTGCAGGCCTGCTTGCTTAAGCCAGATGTCTGTGGAAGACTTCATAAACTTTCTCTTCTGACATTTCCCGAGCCACACCAAATTGAAGAGTCGATGATGTAGTGAGTGTGTGACAAAAATATGCAAAGAGATGACTGTGCAAATTCTCCTGGGACAGAGCTGGAGCACCACTGGCACTTTAGTTCTAGAATATTGTTGGCAGCCTTTATAGGGAAGCTGACAGTGGGAGAAGCTACCCAGGCTGTGCTTCTGCTCAAGTCCTGGTGAGGCTCATAAATCTTTTTGGGATAGCATTTTGAGGTTCAGGGTTATTTTGAGGTTCAGGGTTATTTTGAACACTCTTCCATTTCACTAAAATGAGTAACTCTATCTGGGTCATACAGCTGAAATGTCTTTGGTTCTTATAAATGCCACACAGTGAGGAAAAAATGAACTATTGTGGAGCACCTATTACATACATGTTATTAAACCATGTGGAATATAAGGACAGCAAGAATGATGCCTAACCTATAGATATACGATATAGACATGAAGAAACTTACTGACATATACATAAAATAGGAGATTATAATTGCATAAAGTAAGGGCAATGGGGTAGATTTTTTACAAAAATG
Organism: Camelus ferus; assembly: GCF_009834535.1. NCBI lineage: Eukaryota > Metazoa > Chordata > Mammalia > Artiodactyla > Camelidae > Camelus > Camelus ferus. Next base: position 17,478,176 of record NC_045732.1, read on the forward strand.
GTTGTAATAATTCCCCTCTCTGTATCCATATCCTTTGGGTAATAGCCCCCTCCCATATTGACTGTCAATTTCACCATGTGACTTGTCTTGGCCAATGGGACAATGGCAAATATGACATAAGCAGACACTTGAAAAATGCTTGCATATTTCTGCAAGCTTGCTAGGTTTCTCTTGCTGCTCTTGGGATCCTATGAACACCACCATGTGAATAAGGCCAGGCTAGCCTGTTAAATGAAAGACGTATGACCCATTTATTCAATCAGCAAGATGACAGCCAACTAACTGCCAACTTCCTGCTCACTACTCCAGGCACACTGGCCTCCTTGCTGTTTCCTGAATATGCCAGGCTCATGCTGTCATCCCTGGGTCTTTGCAAAGACTGTTGTCTATGCCTAGAATGCTCTGCCCCCAGATATTCACATGACTAGCTTCTTCACCTTTTCCAAGTCTTCATTCAAATCTTACATTCTCAGAAAGGCCTTATTCAAGCCATTATCACCTCCGCCATGCCCTCCACAAAACCTTGACCCAACTCACCTTTTCAGTTTGTTTCCCCAGTATACTTTACCATCTTAGAGCAACACTGATTTATATCAAACTCTATTATGGATTATGTTGATTGCATATTGTCTGTTTCCTTTAGCTTGAGTATGAGCTCCATGAAAGCAAAGATCTTTATCTGGCTTGTTCGCTATAACAGTACCTAGCCTCTACTATATGCTCAATAAATGTTTGTTGATTGAATTAATAACTATATACATCTCTAGAGTCTAGTTACTGAGAGAAATCCATCTAACCTTTCGCTAAAATAGAGAATAAATAAAAGGGAAAATACATAGCCAGAGGCCCATCTTTCCTTAACTGGCTATTCTTTACCACAGAGAATCCTGGCTACCTACATTATGTCACTCTAACATAGTAACATTTTATAAAGTTTTGCTTCTCTAACTGATTGCATCAAGTAGTGTTATATTCCTTTTTCTTGGATAGCTATTTCTTATAGAGTAATATAACCAAAGAAATAATACTAAAACAGCAATGGTTTAGATCAGAGGGCAAGTGCCCATTTTCCCTTCTAGCTCATCATCCATTCCATGCCAATTACAGGTGGAAGCTTTTGACTCTGTTATTTTCCAGGCTCTGTAATCCCTGTCTTTTGGCTGTGCATATTGCATTCACTGTGTATTATATGCAGTGGGTATCTTTGTTCATCATTTTGATGAAGAGACAACGTTTGCCTGATTGCCTTTTCTCTTTCACATTAAGAATAACATAATGATTCTTGAGGCTTCTGTTCCACATTCCTCCTCAGCAGACATTGTAACTCATCTCAGTTGCTGTTTATTGCTCATACCAGCTGTAGCCATTGGAACCATCATTTTTTCAACTCACATGTGATTATGTTAAAAGCCCAACCAGGTATAAGCCATTATCTACCATTTAATGGCAACTAAAAGGTTGAACAAAAGCAGATTTGATGACCATGAACAATCAAGTTGTCACCTATTCATACAATGAAATACTAGAAGGAAATAAAAATGTAAGAACTGCAGTCACATATAACAACAGAGATGAATCTCTCAACACTAAAGCTGAGGAAAAGTTAGCCATCACAAAAAAATATTCACAGGCAAAATTCATCTCTGATGTTCAAACTAGAATTATGGTTAGATTTAGGAAGTTGAGCAGCTTTAGTGATTGGACCATGAAGGGTTGAGCTTCAGGGGGCAAGAAATGTTGTATTTCTCCACCTGGGTGGCAATGATACGGGTGTGTTCATTTTCTGAGGATTCAGTGAACTGTACAGTTGTGATCCTGGTACTCTTTTTTCCAATATGAATGGGACATTTTGTTGATTAAAAAAACAAGTAAAGGTTGTTTGCTAAAGCAAAGAAATATATGTTCCCCAAATAAAGTTAGAGGAACGTCTTGGCACATGCCCATTTTCCCTTCCTTCCTTCCTTCCTTCCTTGATCCTGGTACTTTTAAATATTTTAATAAAGAAGTTAAAAAAAAACCCAGCTTGCACCAATAATGAATAAATAATAGAGAATACTCATACACTTTAGGCAGTTTCCTCTTCTTCCTTTTGGAGAATGAAAATAACAAAAGCTGGTATTTATTGACTCTAGGTTCCAGACCTCTGAGTGCTTTTCATCCATAGATTATTAGTCTTCTCAACAACCCTGTGAGCTAGGTATTATTGGTCCCATCTTCCAGATAAGTAAACTGAGACTCAAGGTTATACAACTAAGCAGCAAAGCCAGAATTCAAACTTAATTGGATCCTCATCTCTATTCTTTTCTTACTATGCTACTCTCCTTCTCATTTTATAGTCACTAATGTCCCTTCAGCCTTTAAAATCGATGTCCTTTATGCCTGTTGCAGTTTATATGCTTGAGAGTTAACTGATGGGCCTCAAAGGATTCGGTAACCTAGAGATTCTTCCATATTCTTAAATTGTGGTTCATTGTGGAGTAATCATAGTGAATCTTCCATCCAGTTCTGATTTCTCCCCGGAACAGTCTCATCCTGTATTTTGCTTTCCACTGCTATTTTCTGCTCACTTCCTAAACAACCTTCTTTTATGGAAAGGGAAATTAGCACCTTCCTGTCATTGACAAGCATCTGAAGGTACAAGATACTAAACAGAAACTGGTACCTAATGTTTCTTGCCCCATGTAACCCTAATTAAAAGAGGAGTTAAAAAGGAATTAACATTTCATAACTGGCTCATGTAGAAAACCATTCCCCTTTACCAATAAATTTTATTGTTGGTTCTAAACCATATGCATGGATTTCTCTTTTTGTGAGACTCCACGGAAGGTATGCCCTTGCAAATACAGAAATATGTGGTATAGGATTCATTTTTAACTCATTTATTCAGTTCATTTAATATTCAGGATATATACTGTATTCTAAGATATTTTTTTTTCCTATTTTCACAGCTCTGAGTTTGGGTTGTAGCTTAAAATTGAAGGCAAATCAGAGTTTAAATGGAGATATTTTTCTTTCTCAGTGGTGTGTTAGATAATGGGGCATCTTACAGTCACTGGCATCTGGGATTTAATGAACTACTATACCAAACTTCTTCTAGAGCCAGCCATTGTGCCTGGCACTGGGCAGACAGAAGTGGGTAAAAAAGACATGCTCCCAGCCTTTATAGCCCACTGGAGTGACACATACTGACCATGTAATTAGCTGCTGATGCTTATTAAGAAGTAATCCTGGGTGCTACAGGAGCATGTAACAAGGAAATGGGTACTTGGCCAAGTGTCAGAGAAGACTTCTCCCAAGGAAGTGAAGTCTGAGTGGGGCTTGAAAGCTAAGTAAGAGGTGCCACGATGAAAGTGGCAGAGGATGATCCCAGAGGAAGAAGGTGCTGATCTGTAGGATTTGAGGTTGGAAAGAGCCAGTGAACTTTAGGGAATTAGAAGGAAAGAAAAGCTGGCTAGAATGTAGAAGACTAAAGGAGAAGTGGCAAAACAAAGGCACCCAGGTCAAACAGGGCCTTGTAGGTCTCAGTAAGATGTTTGAGTTTTCTTACCATGGGGATATGATATGATCTATCTTTTTAAAAGGGCCACGACGGAGTAAGATTTGAGAGAGGCCAGGGTGGATACAGGGAGCGTAGTTGGACTACTACAGCAACAACCAGGGAGAGGTGGCCTAGATAGGGTACTGGATGTGGGAATAAAGAGAAATGGATACATGTGAGATAAATTTGGGGGGTAAAATTGGACATAGTAACAAACATATGATTATATGTAAGGAATTGGTGGAGACAGAAATGGAGCCAAAGTCAATGACTGGAGGAAAACTCATCCTAAGGGAATTAAAAATGAGGGCCTACAGGATTGAGCCAAGGAAAACATCTCAGGACGGGAAGAAGTGGGTGTTTTGAGTACAGACTGGGATTTGTAACTCAGACATGAGCACTAGGGAAGGGAGGCTGTGAGAAACAATGGAAAGTCTCCTCCACAAAGCACCAGGAGTACAAGAAACACGGATTTGTAACTTACGTATCAAAGAGTAGTGTCACTGGGTGCCAAGGATACTTCCCATTTCGGGGTTATTGTCAGAGTACAGTGGATTGAGTAGCGCTGGTCTGAACCAGAGAAGTAGTGGGAGAGTCCACTGCCTATGGTTGGCATCAAGAGGAAACTAACTGCATCCCCACTTTTGAGACACCACCAACCTGAAGGTTCATGACCATTAGCGCTTAGCAGAAAACCCCACCCAGGGGTTTCTTAATTAGGATGTTTAGACTATATACGTTTAATATGATTATTGATATGGTTAGATTTAAATCCATTGTTTTACTAATTGTCTTTTATTTGTCCCATCTGTTCCTTGACCGTTATCCTCTTTTCCCACCTTCTTTTGCGTATAGTACCCTATAGTGTTGTAAGTGATAGCTTTTGTTGGCTTGTTGTCCATGCTTTTTTGTGTGTTATTTTGGTGGTTTCTTTCAGGTTTATAATATAAATCTTTAACTCATCAAAGTCTATCTTCAAATAATATTATACCCCTTCCCATACAGTACAAGAGCCCTACAAAGCAAACTTCCATTTCACATCTCACAGCTTTTGTGCTACTGCTGTCATATTTTTTTATTTCAAAATATATTATAAACCCTACATGATTTTTCTCTACACAATTATCTTTTGTGTGATTCTAATTATTTGAAAACTATCTTGAATATTCACCTGTAGAGTTACCATTTCTAGTGTGCTTTATTCCTTGGGTAGATACATAATTCCATCTGGTATCATTTTTCTTTTGCCAATGAGACTTTTCAACATTTCTTTTAGTGCAAATCTGCTGGTGATGAACTCTTTCAGCTTCTGTATATCTGAAAAGTCTTTCATTTCACATTTGTTTTGGAAAGATATTTTTACTGAACATAAAACACTAGACATTTTTTTCCCAATCAGTACTTTAAAGGTGTTGCTCCATTGTCTTCTTATACTTGCACCATCTCTAATTTAAAAATCTGCTGTGATCCTATCTTTTCCTGTGTAATGTGTCTTTTTCCCTCTGATCATCTTAACTATTTTCTTTTTATCCCTAGTTCTGAGCAATGTGATTATGACGTGCCTCAATGTCATTTTCTTAATTTTTCTTGTGCTTTATCAAGCTTCCCAGATTTGTTGATTCATAGTTTTCACCAGATTTGGAACATTTTTATCCATTAGTTTTTCAAATAATTTTTCTCTACCCCTCTCTGTTTCCTCCTCTGCAGAGAATTAAATTACATGTATTTGACCTTGTTCCACAGCTCACTGATCCTGTTCTTTTTGTGATCTTTTCTGTTTCATTTGAGTTTCTAATCTCATATTTTCAAATTTATTAACCTTTTCTTCTACAATGTATCATCTGCTATTAATACCAATCCAGTATAGTTTTCATTTCAGGCATTGTATTTTTCATCTCTGAAAGTTTGATTAGGGTCTTTTTGTTTTTTTCACATCTTCCATGTCTCTTGTTACTCTGTTCAGTCTTTTCCCCAGCTTTTTGAATAGACAGAATACAGTTACAATGACTTTTAATGGTCTTATCTGCTAATTCTAACATCTGTGTCAATTCTGGGTTGATTTCAATTAGTTTATTTTACTCCTAGTTATGTGTCTCTTTGAGTTTCTCTTCATGCCTACCAATTTTTTATTAGATGCCAGGCATTGTGGTTTTTACTTTGTTGGGTGCTGGGCTTTTTTTTTTTTTTTTTCAAATTTCTATAAAAACTATTGAGATGCTCTGACACAGTTAAATTGCTTGGAAACAACCTGAGCCTCTTGATCTTGCTTTTAAGATTTGTTAGGTGGGCTCAGAGAAGCAATTGAGTTAAGACAAGACCCTTCTGAATACACTAGTATCCCATGAATGATCAGGTTTTCTAATCTGGCTTATGAGAAAAAACACTATTCTTAGCCCTTTGAGAACTCCAAGTGCTTTTTCCTCTCGTTCTCTCTCTCTCTCTCTCTCTCTCTCTCTCTCTCTCTCTCTCTCTCTCTCTCTCTCTCTCTGTGTGTGTGTGTGTGTGTGTGTCTTTCTTTTCTTGGCCTCGGTTACCTTCGTCACATGTATGCACTTATCAGTACTCTGATGACTGCTCCAGAGGAACACTCTTCAGATCTCAGCAGTTCTCTCTCTCTCTGCAATTCTCTCCACTCAGGTACTCTATCTACCCTGTAAACTCTAGCTACTGTGGATTCCCCAGATCCTCAGTTCCATCTCTTTAATTTTGGGAATTTCTTGGGTTCTGCTTAGGTTCCTTCTCTCTGTATCATGACCTGGCAACTTTCTTAAGACAGTAGGCTGAAGCAACAGCAGGACTGACCTCATTCACTTTCCATCTTTCAAGGATTACTGTCTTTTTTGCCTAATTTTCTAATCTCTTGAAAATCACTTTTTCATGTTTTCTCCAGATTTTTAGCTGATTCAGTCTGGATCCTGTTACTCTATTTTGCCCTTAAGTAGAAGTCACTGCCAAGGTTCTGAATTCTTGATTTATTTTTAAAATTTGACATGTAATATAAATAAATTGAGTGTGACAATTTAGGTAACTAAAATAATTATCAGAACTAGCATTAGACTATAAATGCTAAGAGTTCAATTGTTCTAATCAATAAAGTCTGCATTTATTAAACACGTGGTCTGTGAACTCTAAGACTGAGAACAAATGTTTTGCAAATTGGTTATGTACGGGCAAAAATATTAATACTCTAATGGGAAAATTGGTTTTGTTCTACAAAATGTTTCATCAAAAGACTTGCTTCAAAGTGATATATTCCAACATATTTAGGCTTATAAATGACTGATTAATCTTAACTCTTTTTATAACACACTCTGGACTACTTTGGGAAGAGAGAGCCTTATCTCTCGTACAGCAACTCCCCTTTACATGTCAGTTTCTCTCTTTTTTAAGTAAGAATAAGAATGTACTTTCTTTTAGTCTCTAAGTTCCTTAGGGTGGATTTCACAATTTTATTTATTTTCTATTAAAGTATAGTTGATTTACAATGTTATGTTAATTTCTGGCATATAGCATAGTGATATATATATATATATGTATATGTATATAAATTCTTTTCCTATTCTTTTTCATTATAGGCTATTACAAAGTACTGAGTATAGTTCCCTGTGCTGTACAGTAGGACCTTGTTGTCTATCAATGTTATGTATAGTAGTTAGTATCTACGAATCCCAAGCTCCCAATTTATCCCCCTCCACCTCCTTTCCCCACTGGTAACTATAAGTCTGTTTTCTATGTGTGTGAGTCTGTCTTTGTTTTGTAAATAAGTTCATTTGTCCTTTTTTTTTTTTTAAGACTCCACATGAAAGTGATATCATATGGTATTTTTCTTTCTCTTTCTGACTTAATGGTTTCTGCTTGTCCCCATGGATGCAGTCACTAAATTACATAGTTATTTACTGTAATTAGATTCAACTCAATTCAATAAGTCAAGGTATACCTACTATGTCAGGCATTAGGTAGGTTTAAAAATTGTAAGACAGTAAAATTGTAAGGTTTAAAAATTAGGTAAGTTTAAAAATTGAGGAACTTATAATCTAGTGTAAGAGTCAGCAAATATTGTCTGCAAAGGGCCAGACAGTAAATACTTTAGGTGTTATGGGCCATAAGGTCACTGTCACAACTACTCAACTCTGCAGTTGCAGCGCAAAGGCAGTGGGAGAGAATGCACAAATAAGTGAGGGTGGCTGTGGGCCAATAAAGCTCCTGATCTAATGGGAGGACGCTGAGAAGTACAAAGAAAAATATATGTATTACGAAGATGACCAGAAGTAAGAAAGGAGAGACATATATTAATATGTGGTTTGTAAAAACAACGAATGATTTAATAGAAGCAGCAATATTTGAGTTGATGTATTAAGATTAGCTAGAATTACAATAAGCAGAAGGGACAGGGAAAGATCTGAAATAAATATTAGAGATGAGTAAGTACTGAAGATTTGAGGGGAAGAAGTTAAGTACTCCTATTTATCTGGAATGTTAATTATACTCAAGAGTGAGGGGGAAAAATAAGGAAATGTAAGGACTTTGGATTTCCCCAGCAGAAATAGTGTCTTCCTCCTCTTGACTGGTTAAGCTCCCCTCTTCTGTCCATTATCTCACACGGTCTCACAGTTTAGGGGTTTTTAAGTTTCTCTTTGTTTCTCTAGTAGACAATCCTTACTGTTAGGGTGAAGATTATATATTGTTCATAATTATATGGTGCTAATCTTTGAATCTCCACTATTTCTAGCACAGAGGGAAAATCCAGCAGCATAGCCAAAATTTTGTGGGATTAATAAATCATCCACTTCAGCCCAAACCATTTGGATTTACTAGACACTGAGGCCCCACAGAAATAGTTTAAAAACTAGGTGACTGACAAGGAGTGAAAATGTTCTGTTGTTACCACATAGCACCTTTATTTTTCAACAAGAGCTTTGGTAAGAAATCTGGTAATTGTGCATGGGTTAATTCCTTTAATTTTTCCATCATGTAGATTTGACCATAATTAGTAGCCACTTGAAATATAACTTCTAAGTTGCAATTCTCCACAGTTTATTTCAAGGGGAAAATCCATAGAGATAAGTACTGGGGTTTTATTTTTTAATCAAAAGGTTAATTAAGTGAATTAATCTTTATGTTTGAATACATTTTTGCATGGAATTTGGAATAATTTAAATGGGTTAAAATCCAATCAGTGTAGTATTAAAATGAATAATAAAGCTTAGGGAATGGGTAAAAATCTTAAGTGTTCTATTAATTATGCAACAGCAGATAAAATTGCCTATGGCAAGTTTAACCTGAAAAGACAGGAAAGCTGATAAAGATTCTCAAATCCTCTTGCAATTGTTAGTATCCCCATAGAAATCATTTTGTAGAATGTATAGTGTTTCACAAAGACATAGCTTTTGAGCAGTTCTTTAAAGAAAAACACCAAGCAGTTAGCATTTAAATGAACCTTCTGAATTGTACTGAGAGTAAATAACTTCAGAATTAGACACTCGCTGGCTTTGTCATGTCCACTGAGAAAATGAAGACATACAGCAAAAATGGAAACTGACGATGCACGTGTGGCTGAGAGATGAGGAGGCCGAGAGTTATTTTACGGGAGAGATTCTAGGAGCAAATAGTGATACTATCCATCAGTAGGATCTGTTTATATAACACCTGTGCATCTGTGAGAGCATGTAGGTGGTAGCTTCTGAGTAGGAACCTTCTTTTGCTAACAAGTGTCACCAAATAAGCAAATAAGAGAAATAGAAGGGCTGAAGTCTGGGTCACTATTCAGAAGAAAATAGATGGTATAAGAAGGATATAATGTGCCCTTCAAAATATGAGAATGCAAGACAGTGTCTGTCATGGGCTTTGAGGGCCTCCAGAGAAGTGTTAATTTGTTCTTTACATGAAATTAATTGGGTCATGCGAGATACGTCTCTCATGGCCTCTACTGCAAACAACTCCCAGGGACGAGTTTTGAGTACTGAATTTGTCTCTCCTATCTCCAAATTATGGGGATCAAATATTGCAGTTTGAACTGAGAGGAAAGAGATACTCCCCCTCATGCCCAAGCAGAATCACTGCTCCTGGTCCTCCCTGGCCAGACAGAGACTGGGTCAAAAAAAGAGAAAAACCCATAATGGTACAGGTATCTCAAAGGGACATAGGAGCCAAGGGAATGGGTTCCCAGTGGCCAAACCTGGACCAGTTTAAGCCACGAAACCAAGTAGTATTAGATTAAAACCTATATCATAAAATAAATATCCAGGAGTCCAGACTGATATAAATAAATGACTGGATAAAAATAGTTGGAGCACAGTAGACAAATCTCCCAGGCAGAATTCCAAATAATTTATGTAGATACTCTACCCTCAAGGAAATGCAGTGTAATTCCCCACTCCCTAAATGCATGCTCTGTACCGTGACTTCTTTCCAAAGAGGACAATATGGAAGGGGGGAAAAAGAATAAGTACAGAGGAGAAACCTGACTAGTACTACCTCAGTCAGATGGTCAAGGTCAGCAGCATGAACAGTGATAAGTCATGTAGACAGTATGTACCCTTGATTTGATGTGATGAGAAGGGAACTTTACCTCTGCGGTCTTCCTTCCCCAAATCCATGACCCTGGTCTTATCATGAGAAAAGCATCACCAGACAGTTTCCAACTGAGGGGCATTTCACAAAATGTCTAACCAGTGCTCCTCGAAACTATCAAGCTCATAAACAACAAGGCAAGTCCGAGAAACTATCAAAGCCAAAAGGAGCCTGACGAGAGACAAGAGCTAAAACGTAGTATGGTATCTTGGATGGGATCCTTGAACAACAGTAACAAAAATTAGGCAAAAATTAAGCTATCAATATTGGTTCATTACGTGCAACAAACATACCATAACAAAGTACGATGTTAACATCAGGGAAAACTGGGTGTAGGGTATATGCAAACTCTCTTTGTTATCTTCGTGACTTTCTGTAAATCTAAAATTATTCCAAACTTTTTTCTTACAGTTTATTTTTAAAAAGTGACATCTATTTTGAAACTGAAATATCTTACATAATCTAAGAATTGATGTGCCCCTGGGCATCCAAACTGGACTGGAGGGATGATAAGGACCAGGGGAACCCTCTTGGTCTCTAAATAAGAGACCTGATTTGTTTTGTTCTCTCATTCTCTCTCTCTTCCTTGTTTCTTACTCACATAGGACAGAGAGCCTGGCTGTAGACAGTGCTGGGATGTTCATTTGTATAATTCGAGGCACCTGAAAAGGGACTGCTCTCTCTCTTTCTGGTCCATTTCCAAATTCCCAGAGGAAAGGATCATCCACTTTGGGACAGGAGTCCACCTATGTTTCCACCAACTGTGATAGGCAGGGTCAGAGAAAGAACTCTGATTAGCCTAGCTTCGGTTGCCTGTTTACCTTGGACAAATCAATTACCATCAAGGCATGTATGTACATGTAGGTACAGGGTTGCCCAGAGACCCTCCCCTATGGATGGTGGGTTGCCGTGGGGAGGTGGGACAAGGAAGAGGAGTTTCTCCCAGGGTGGAGAGCAATAGGGACAGCAGGGTAGCTCCCACCAAATAAAGGAATGATCGATCATAAAGCATCTAAGATAGGTGGGGGCTGGAGGAAGCAGCCTTAATATGAAATAAATAGCTAACACTCCTGAAAATGTACAGGTCCAAAATCCCTTATCCACACTTCTGAAATCCCCAAAGCTCTGAAAACCAAAAGGTTTTCCATAGCTCATTTGGCAGCAAACCTGTCCTGAACTGATGGGAGGCTAATTATAGGCTCTACATAGCCCGTTTAGTGGAAATACGCATACCGCTTGCCAAAGAAATATTAATGTGTTTGATTACGGGGTTGTCCCTAAGCCCCACTAGAAGTAATGTGTAATAAATTGTATATGTTACTGAGTTACCTTAATAAAATCTGAAAAACTCTGAATTACAGTGCTTAATTGCTCCCATGAGCTTCATATAAAGGATACATATATAACAGTATATACACTGAAGAACACACGTCAATCGCTGTGTAGCTCCAAAACTAAGAGCCACAAAAATAAAAACCATATAAGAAAACAAAGAAAAAAAACTTTAAAACACTGAAAATAACACAGGATCTATGCTACTATTGGAGGATAGACTAACTCTATTAATAATAATACATTTTTACATAATTTTTAGTCTTCAAATCTCTGCTATTTTTTAATCATCAAAACAAGTCTTGGTCATAAGCAGGGCAGATACTATTATTGCCTTCTATGGATAAGAGAGGAGGAGGAGGAAAGAAGTCACTGTACAGAGCTCTTTTTATCTTTAATGGGAATGTTTTCATACAACTTTTTCAAACTTCTATTATTCAGCAGAATGTAATAATAAAGAGAAAAACCACTATAACAGATGTCAAAGAAATCATAGTCAAAAAGTTTTTGTGTGATGTATAGAACAAGTAAATTTTATATGTGAATTTCACATATTTGGTGATCCAATCAGTATTTTAGTACTGAAATTCAAGTTTCATTCCTAATTGGAAGAATATTTTGCAATTGTGTCCATCCTAGTGCATGATCCCTTCCTCTCTGCATGGCCCTGGTAGAGTGACACTCAACACAGACCACAGCATGTGGATACACATTTGAAATGGATTTAAATTTTAAATGTTTGCTTTTCTTAAAGATTTGTGTTTGTGGTCCAAAAAAGAAGAAGAAGAAAGAAAAGAGGCCCATTGCTTTACTGAGAGACAGGCAAAATATAGCAGGCACTATACAGGAAGAAAATGTGCAATGCCTCAACATTTTTCCTTAGAAGATGCCTAGAATTGTGTGGTAAACTCATTATAAGAAAAATAATCAACAAGTATTGCACTGTGAGGACAGGAACAACATGCAAATGAAAAGGAAATGAAAAAGAGCTAAAATATCTTGTTCAATCACATGTAAAAAAATTTCCCAGGCACAAATTTTTACCTTTTTATTGGAGTAAAAAAACCAATTAAAATGCCCTAATGTTAAGTGTACTGCTCAATGAATTTTTATATGTATATATATTTCAGATTAAAATAGAGAATATTACCAGCACTTCAGATAGTTTTATTTCCCCTTCACAGTCAATACCTCCCCCGAGAAGGTGTTCTGTTTTGACATATTTAACTGTTGACTAGTTTTGCCTCTTCTTGAATTTCATATAAATGGAATTTTACAGTATGTATTGTTTTATGACTGACTCCTTTCATGGAACATAATGTGTGTGGAACATATCCATGTTAATGTAGCTGTAATTTGATCCTTTGTTGTCATCCCTTTTCCTGTCGATAGGTATCACTTCCAGGTTTTAGTTTATTATGTGTTAAATCTGCTATGAACACTTGATACGTAACTTTTGATGGATATACACACTCATTCATTTGGAGACTGTATCTATGAACGGACTTGCTGGGCCACAGGGCATGAATATGCTTGGCTCCAGTATATATTGACAATTTTCCCAATTGATTGAAACAATGCCTTCTTTGGCAAAGTATGAGAGTTCTAGCTGCTCCACATCTGTGTCAACATTCATTATTGTCAGTCCTTTTCATTTGGGCTGTTCAGGTGGTATTTAGAGGTAGCTCATTGTGGTTTTAATTTGCACACTCCTAATGACTAACGGTGATGAACACCTTTTCATATACTTAGTGGCGATTTACTTTTCTTCTTTTGTCAAGTGCCTGTTCCAAGTTTTTGTCCATTCTGTTATTGCCTGAGCACAATTTTGGAGTTTAACTCAGTTATCTGAGTACTCTATGTTGAGTTCCATGTAATTTTAGTAAACCAATCTAATAAGGTTCTTCAGGGGTAATAATTTATACCTTTTTAAAGCTCTCTGTCATGTTTTCAAAAACAGTGATTGCAAAATGACCATTTTCTTCAAGTGCATAATTCCTTACAATCGGATTCCTATCCCGCATATATTATCAAAAGTGGGACAAAATCCTGCACAGTTTAGTAGTTCAGAGCATAGACTCTGAAGCCAAGATGCCTGGGTTCAAACCATATGATGTGGGTGGTATTTACATGCCTCTGATACCTCACCTGTATAATGGGAGTCATGATGGGCTAAATCTATACAAAGCTCTTAGAGTATAAGCCATACACAGCAAGCCCTCAATAGCATTACTGATAACATTACTTGGGGTGTCAGAGTATGCCCACAATGTGTCTGTTCCATCAAGAGAAGGTTAAAACACTATGCAAAGAATTAGGGAAGCATTCACATGTGGAGGGGGACCACTGACACAAAAACCATGAGATTGGACGTGAATTTCCAGAACTGGCTGTGTGAAATGACCACTGAAATGATCACTGATGCCTGTTGAAATGTTCTTTCTGGTCCATTTGGCTTTGAGGACCCAGCATATGCCTAATGGCTCCACTGGTGTATGAGTTAGGAGGGCCCAGGCCAAATTATACATATTCATGACTTGTAAATGGTTCAGTCTGGCTCCAAATAGGAATGAAAATATTTAGGAGAAAAAGAACAGCTCCCCTTCCAGGCAGCCCAAGACAAAGGAGCACATTAATTAAATGAGAACTTGGGTTCCACGAGAATCGTTTCCTAAAATCTCTAATACACTCCTCTAAAGGTTACATATTCAAGGATTTCCAAGTGACCAGAGAGCACGAGTCAAATGTGGCAGGGGAGAAATTGCCTAAGTAAGAGCACTTCCTCTCTGTCAGTAACTTAAAGGGGGCCATGAGCTTTTTCTCTCATTAAGTCCATCTGTCTAGGCTGGGTGCCTGGCAGCTCTTCTGCTAACGAGAATCTGCTCTTCCCGATACTGGAAGAAATAAGTCTTTATCTCTACTCCTTTACATGTGCCAGCATCATGTCAGGAATGATTTTTCAAGGAAAGAGACATTTCAAGGTACAACCAGGTAGGATCACTCAGTCACCAAGCTCCTCAGTCATTCGATGCAATGAGGAGAGAAGACAGCACTGACTGACTGTCCTTCCTCTGCTGACTCACGAGATTCAGAGGAGAATCACACCCTTTATTATCCAATGCCACCAGGATGCTAGCTTCCCATAAATGCTCCCAGAAGACTGTGCAGTAATTTGCACTTGGTCATGATTTTTTCTTTTGCACAACTCATCAGGTTACAGCTACATGGATGTCTTATTATTAATACGTGCACTGAGCAGATAGTTATTTTTATTTTGCTTAGGTTTAACTTTCTACTGTGTGGATTTAAAAAAATGACTCTTGAGAATTATTTGGCTCAAAGGAAAGACAATCCTGGGACCCTTTTTCATATGCTTTTTGACCTGGTGTGGTAGCCAGAATTCTAAAAATGCCCTTCCCCATCAGGCTTCAAACCCTGCTAGTTCAAGCAAAGCAAAGAAGTATGGCCTTCCCTACAGGGAAAAATCTCATAAGGAAAAGCCCAGGACATCAAACCAGAGTAAATTAATTTTATAATCCTAAGTTACAGTGTTTCTTTTGCTGATAAAAGGTTTCAGAGGATGGATTTTTACTTATCTTTTTAATTAGAATATTTTTTCAGAAAAACCAAACACTAGAAGGTTCCTTGGTCTACCAAACAATTTCCTACCTAAGTGAGTGGTTATAAATTATTTAAAGTATTGCTCTGTACTTAAACATTCGTACTAGTCACCTTAAACGCTGGTTCGAGGGAAAGGAATGAACAGAAGATAATTCAGTTCAGTATTGGCTTTTGGCTTTATAAGTTGATAGAAACAATGTCTTTCTTGCTTGTTTATCCTGTACGTTTCTAGTGCTAACCTCTAGTACTCATCACAGCACTTTAATGGGTGTTGTAATTAGTGTTCATTGTTCAATCTCCAAAAACATATTACTACTTAAGTCTTCATCTTCATGTGAAAAATTTTGATGGAGGCATAAATAAAAATGGAGTGTACAACTTTCTTCTATGGGCACCAATGAGAAATATAATTTTATACAACTGATATACTTCTTTGATCCACACTAGTGGCAGAGGCAGGTAAAGGTGGACAGCAAATCCCATGCCTGCTCAACCCATGGTTTGATTACTTGGCTTGAGTAGATAAAAAGATAACCGCAAGGTGGAAGATGTATATTTTCCTTGATTTTAACCTACAGATGAAAGTGTGTAATAAATATTCTTCCTTTTATTGCACTACCATAAAGGTGGACACTTAATTGATACCTTCATTTTTTTTTCTTTTCCATTCCTGATGGCTATACATGCTTCATATTCTTACTGGGTTCTATTTCCCAGTCTCTTCCTCAGGGATGGGAATTAAGTTATACTTTTAGCAATAGAAAACTGAGAAAATATGGAGAAATACCCATAAACTATAATTAGACCCTGTGCACAAACAAGTGCCAATGGCAGAATCATTTTTCAAAGAAAAATACGTTGAACATAGATCCAAACAAAACACAGCTCTCAATCTACAATTTGCCTCTCTGTAATTAACCTAAAAGAAAGACTAGAACAAGCACTCATCACAGCGTTTGGAACAGAGTGTACCTGGGGCTTGCTGGATTTGGTGCAATATTAGATGGTTGGTTTTCCCACAGAGTGAGATAGATGTGTTTTGAAAAATAATTGAAGGGCTTTTATTTGTTGGCTTAATTTAAATTGCCCATTTTCTTGCCTGTTCCCTTGTCTTCCTTGTACAATACTCCTGTTGAGCCTCTGTGAGTTGAGAAGTGTCACAAATCTAGTTTATGCAGAAAGAGCTCTTCTTCCTTCCAACCTGACTTGAAGAATATACCATGAAAGCCATCCCTCTGGCGTAAGTGGAGACATCTGGACAGTGCTCCAGAAGACCATGATTAAATAATTAGGAAGGGGCGTTCTAGTCATCTAAGAAATAAAAGGACCCAATTCAAATGCGTGCTTACTATGTTCCAAGCACTGCGCTAAAAGTGATTTAATACATATGTTATTTCATGCTTAACGCACCCCTCTATGGTGAAGGTACTATTCTTACAGATGAAAAATTTCAGCCTACAAAGATTAATTGCCTAGACTTAGATTGTGTGACCAGTTAAGTGGCAGAAACAAGATTAGAACCTACACAGTTAAAAGCATGAAACCATGTATTTTATGGTTCTGTTCTAGGTTATTTTAATGCAATTAATTGGTATATAGTACTTGTATTGACTGTTTCCTTGGTACCAGATACTTTAATTAATTCCTTATGCTATTAACTCATTAAACCTTTTGACTCATTTAATCAAACAAGGAATGAGGCAGTGACTCTCAGTAGCCCATTTTACAGTTTTATAAACAGAGGCAAGGGAATTTCAATAACTTGCAGTCATCAGAAAGAGTATGGCAGGGAGTGAATCTGAATTCAGAAAATCTTGTACCAGAGGCTATGCTTTTAACCATGGCCTCTCCCTATGTCATTACTAACTAACTTGAACCTTCCCCGTGAGAAAGAGATGGGAAAGTAAACGTAATGTGGGGAATGAGACTCAATCTCAGACCAATCCAGAGGGCTTGGAAGGGGATAGTTGGGATATGCAGGTGGACATGTGACAAAGCCAACTGAGGGTGATAACAGTCCAGAGGGGAAAGTTAACAAAGGTAGGGAGGGTCCATCGGTCAAGGAAGGTGGGCAGCCCAGTTGTGATGACCTCAGAGTTTTGCCTGGGGAGGCCCGATCCTTTGCTGGTGTTGAGAATAGGAAGTGACTGGTTATTCTGGGCTTCAGCTTTCCCTTCTTGCCATCTGTATCCCTGGCCCTCATAAAAGACAGTGACAGCCACATTCGGGCCAGGTTTTCACAATTACAACCACCTGAGTAAATCAGGCAAAATAAGCCATCACTCCCCTTCACATTAGCTGTAGAAAGCCTGTTGTGAGGAAGTGTGAACAGATGTTGAGCATCGCACAGAGGGATGCAAACATGTCTAATTAAACATAAAGCTGAACGCAGGGAGGAACAAGAAGGTGGTGTTTAGGGCTCACCTTGGCCACAGGGAGACTCAGGATGTTAGGGCCATTTTGAGGAAATACCAAAAATACACCTGCCCTAAGACATTCCTCCCAAACACATCTGTCCTCAACTGTGGGGGGTTGAGAGATGCATGGAGTCAAGCTAAAGGTTGATTTCAATAACGGTTATGATAGCTTCTATTTGTGTGGCATGTACATTTACAAGTGACTTTCCCATTCATTGTATTATTGTCTTTCTAGAATAGGCTTCAAAGGCAGACAAGACTAGATCTCCTTTACAAAGGAGACAACGAAGGGCCCAAGGCCCACCGCCAGTGCCTGACACAGCTAGAACAGGAATCCACATCTCCTGGCTCTTGGTCTAAGGATATGTGAGGCCAAGCAGGGAAACTTGGAGGGGGGAGCAATAGGGGAGGAGAACAGGGAACCCACAAATCGAGGAGAGCACGTCACAGTCAGCAGATGGGTACCAGGAGAAAAATGGTCTTAAGCTAAGGACAGATGCCATTTGTTTGTTTTGGAGGGGGAGGTAATTAGGTTTATTTATTTACTTACTTAGTGGAAGTACTGGGGATTGAACCCAGAACTTCATGAATGCTAGGCAGTGCACCCTCCCACTGAAGCTATACCTTCCCCACCAGATGCCATTTATTTTATTTAAGATAAGACAGATGGAGGTCAGATTATGGGAAAGTACATGAAGTATTGGCTTTTAAGATAGGTAGGATATTCTCCAGCAGAAATGGGGTGGAGAGAATTTTAAGGTGGAAGCGACAACTTGAATGAGTGTGAAGAGGCAGAAATCAAGGACATAGATAAAGAACAATAAACTGCCCAGCGCAGCCTTTACACTGGCTCTGTGAAAAGGGACAGCAGAAAAGAAAGCTGGAAAAGGGTGGGGGTGGGGGAATAATATCATAGACAGTTTTGAATGTCAAGCTAAAGAATTTGATCTTAATTCATTAGGCTTTGGAGAACGAATAACAGTTGACAAACATGGAGGTAACACAATGTCTGTCTTGTGGGTTTCTTCTGAGATTTTTAATGACACTGATACAAAAGTGCTTTGTAAAATTATGATTTAAGGAATTAATATTAGATAATTGCATTCTTTCAGTTATTCATTCATTCTCTCATTTCACAAGTATTATTTGAAGGCCTATTACATATCAGGCACAGTCTAGGCATTTGGTATTCATAAATAAGTAAGACTTATCACTATGCACTGACAGTCTAGTAAGGAAGATGAACATTTAAATAAATAATTACAACTAAGTACTTGTAGATAAATGTACATGTGATGTGAAAGTGCAGAAGGAAGGTTTGATGAAGTCTTCCTAGAAAAGTCACAAGAGAAGTGATATTTAAATTGAATCTTGAGTAACCATACATCTAAAAATGTAGGCATTAAATTCATTAAACTTTAACAAAACACAGGAGAAAACCAGAGATGTTCAATTAGACCAATTTTTCTCAGCCAAATCACAGAAAGCACAAACCATAAAATAAAAAATGCTAACATAGACCTTATGAAATGTAAATTAGTGTTTAAGTAATTGAAAAAAGCAAGCCATAAACTGGGAGAAAATATTTGCAAGACACATAACTGAAGAGAAAGCTTATATGCAAAATATAAAAAGCGCTCTTACAAGTTAATAATAACAAGAGAAACAACCCAATAAAATGATGGGCTAGAAAGTTTTAACAGACGCTACAAAGAAGATATACAAATGGCCAATAAACACGAGATGCTCACCATCATTAGTCATTAGGGTAATGCAAAATCAAACTGCAACCAGACACCACTATACATCTACCAGGATGGTTACAATTAATGAGACTGATTAGATCTAATGCTGGTGAGAAATGTGGAGCAACTGAAATACTCGTGTATTGCTGGGAGGAATGCAAAATGTTAAAGCCCATTTGAAAATAATAAGGCAATGTATTATAAAATTAAAGAGACACTTGGCATATAACACAACAATCCCACTCTTGGGCATTTACCCAACAGAATAAGACATACGTCCACACGGAGATTGCATGTAAGTGTTTACAGTAGTATTACTCACATTATTCTAAAACTGAACACAACCCAAATGTGCATCACTAGTTGAACGAATAAGCACACTGTAGTTTATCTATACCATGAACCTTAAGAGTGTAAGGACTGATGGTCCTTATTTATCTGCAGAACTAAAACTAAATTAAGGCCATAAAGGAGAAAACGTAGTACATAGTGGCTTTATGCTTTTAATAATGTAGATACAGCATCTCTAGCAAAAATTAGAGGACAGTAAGTTTAGTGCCTATTAATTTAAAAATATTTAAGCAACTTTAAATAAATTTTATTTTTAATGCTGAGAGGTTAAAATAACTTTTAAAGTAAAGTTCAAGAAGCAATATGTCATATTTCTCCCTAATATTTAAGTTCTCTGACCTGCCTAACCTGATTCCAAACATATATTCCTAAGTCTCCTTCTCTGTCTCGTCAGGGATACATGGATTTTCATCACTTACACTAAAAAAAAGTAGAGCTAAAAAATGTGAAGCAGATACAAAAGATGATTTCCAAAAAGTTGATCTTGAAAACCTTTTATCATTGTATTGAATTAGCTGACAAATGTGCAAAAACTCTAGGTAAGCCAATTAAAACACCAAGTTATGGATTCAGATGAAATGTAATATTCCAGCCCAGGTAATGTTATATTGCATATGTTAAAGCGTAATTGGAATATTTTAGTTTCTGGTTATCATAGGACTACTGCCCTAATCACCCTCAAGAACTAATAAAACGTTGGTTCAAGGAAAACAAAATCTAAATACACCATAATGATGATAGGGAAATCTCTGATGCAATATTCTTCTATATAATAAATGACAATTTTGAAACCTTTCTACAACTGTTTTAATCATGTTTGTCTCCATTAAGCTCTAAGTTAATTAAATAGGCAAACCGACTTGAGACAAGGAAATTGATTTTCTGCAAAGGACACTCTCAACAGAGTACCAGACGTAAGAAAAGGATCAATTTTTCTTCATGGTGTGCAAATTAAGCTCTGTTCAGAAAACAAAAATTAACAAAATCCCTGTTCCCTTGTTCCCTTCTGTTCTTTTGTTCTTTCATGACGTGTTAACCAAGTAAATATAGCAGGAAGAGGAAAAAAACATCTGAATGTTCTTGTACCTTTCACCTTTGGGAAAACAAAGAAGTCTTCTGTCTCATTAGAGAGCTTCCAACCACTCCTCCCAGCCTCCTCCCTAATGGAGCTTGGGAACTGAAGCCTAAGGAGTAGATCCCAGCTCCTTTCTACCCACCAAGGAATTTGAGTTGCAATCTATTCAGCATGGACCCTAACCCTAACCCTAACCCTAACCCCAACCCCAACCCCTAACCCTAATCCTGCTGTAGATCTGCACAGGTGATGACCTGACCAGATTCCCATGAGAAGTCTGTTATTCAGGTGAAAACAATCCCACCTGAGTGTTCCTGTATAAACCCCTCCTGACTCTTCGATGGCCACCGTTCCCTGGAGGAATCTGCAGGCAGCTCCTGCAGCTGCACTTCTGGATTTGTTCTATTCTCAGAATCAGTCCAGAAGAAGGTTTCCATAGCTTGGTACCTATTTTCAGTTCTTAGGATATTTATTTCTTTAAATTTAAAAAAAATTTTTTAATTGAAGTATAGTTGATTTACAATATTGTGTTAGTTTCAGATGTATAGCAAAGTGATTCAGTTATATATATATATGTGTGTACCTATATTATTTTTTCAATTCTTTTCCATTGTAGTTTATTGCAAGATATTGATCATAAGTCCCTGTGCTATACAGTAAATGCTTGGGGGGGTTTTTAGGATTATTTTCTTAATTGCTTCCCTCTACATGCTCCCAGTACCTGTAGTCTATGTTTTATAATGGGTTGAGTTGCTTCCATTTATACATTGTTGTTCTTTTAATTTTTCCCACATATAAGGGAACCTTACTATGAAATATGGGGTCTATCCCATGTATCCATCTATGTTATAACATGGCCCTCTGCATATTTATTTCATAACAGTACAAAGACTTTTTTTTTCTAACACAGATCACTCCTTATGATTGGGAACCTCTCTATTGTGGTCTAGGACCAGCAGTATTGGCAGCACCAGAGCTTGTTAGAAATGTAGGCTCTCAGGCCCTTCCCTAGACCTACTGCATCACAATCTGCAACTTAACAAGATCCCCAGGTGGTTCATGTACACATTACAATTTGAGATGCACTGGGCTACGACAGGGGCTTTTAAAACAGGGACTGTACAACAGTCACACAGAGAATGTCAAAAAATATGAAAGTTGGGTTCCACTCCTACAGATTCTAATTTTAATTGGTTTGAGGCAGAGCCCTGATATGGGGTGTAAGTTTATTTTTAATTTTCACATTTATTTTAAACGGCAGTCTGAATTGAGAAACACTTCCGTAGAATAAGCAACATTAGGTAAAATGTGTATCCTTATAGCTGAACATGTTGTGTATTCAGTGTTAGACTAGAAGGTCTCTAAGGGTCAAATTTACCTCTTGTATTTTTTGTGTCCTCCAAATTGCCCTTTGTACAGTGCTTAACAATTATGTGTTATGGTTGATGGGGTACCAAAGCAAAAGAGAGGTGGATAACAAGGGTTCGTGTCCTGGCTTTGCAAGATATGACATTTATGACCTTGGGCAGACCCCTGAACTTGTTGGAAAATCAATTTCTTTGTCAGTCATATACAAATGACTTTATATTAAAGTAGTTATTTGTCAATCATTCATTTGACAAATATTTATGAGCATCTATTCTGTTCTGTTGGTACTGTTCCAGGCACCAAGGATACAGCAATAAACAACAAAGACAGGAAAAGTTCCTGTCCTCATAGAACTTAGATGAAAATGAGAGATATGAATAACAGGCAAATAAAAATATAAAGCAGAATAGAGGCATAGGTAGTAATGAATACTAAGAAGAAAAATAAAACATAGTAAAGTATTGGAGAGTAGTAATTGTTAGGTGAGAGTGGGGAAAGCTAACTCAGCTGGGTAATTAGAGAAGACCTCTCTGAGGAGGGGACATGTGAGCAGAGACTTGAATGATGGAAGAAGCAAGCCAGGCAAAGATAGGCTGAGATTCTGCAAGAAAAAAATACCCCTTTGTCAAAGATTAATTGACCAAAAGTCTGTGGGTTTATTTCTGGGTTCTCTGTTCTGTTCCATTGATCCATATGTCTGTTTTTGTACCAAAACCATGCTGTTTTGATTACTGTAGCTCTACAGTATTGTCTGAAGTCTGGGAGGGTTATTCCTCCAGCCTCATTCTTTTTCTTTAGTATTGCTTTGGCAATTATGGGTCTTTTGTGACTCCATATAAATTTTAGGATTATTTGTTCTAGTTCTGTGAAAAATGTCCTGGGTAATTTGATAGGGATCTCATTAAATCTATAGATTGCTTCGGGTCATATGGCCATTTAAACAACATTAATTCTTCCAATTCAAGAACATGGGATATCTTTCCATTTCTTTAAATCATCTTTAATTTCTTTAGTCAATGTTTTGTAGTTCTCCATGTATGTCTTTCATTTCCTTAGTCAGATTTATTCCTAAATATTTTATTTTTTGGATGTGATTTTAAAAGGGATTGTTTCTTTCCTTTTCTGATATTTCATTGTTAGTGTAAAGAAATGCAACTGATTCCTGTATGTTAATCTTGTACCTGCTACCTCACCTAATTCTTTTATCAGCTCTAGTAGTTTCTGTGTGGATCCTTTAGGGTTTTCTATATATAATACCATGTCATCTGCATATAGTGACAGTTTTACCTCTTCTCTTCCAGTTTAGATCCCTGTTATTTCTTTTTCTTGTGTAACTGCTATGACTAGGACTTCCAATACTATATTGAATAGAAGTGGTGAGAGTGGCTTTTGGTCAATTAATCTTTGACAAAGGAAGCAAGAACTTATAATGGAATAAAGACAGTCTCTTCAGCAAATAGTGCTGAGAAAACTGAACATCTGCATGTCAATCAATGAAGTTAGAATACTCCCTCACACCATACAAAAAAGTAAACTAAAAATGGCTTAAAGACAAACATAAGATAAGACACTATAAATCTCTTAGAAGAAAACGTAGGCAAAACATTCTCTGACAGAAATCTTAGCAATGTTCTCCTAGGGCAGTCTACACAGGTAGTAGAAATAAAAGCAAAAATAAACAAATGGTAACTACTTAAGCTGATAAGCTTTTGCATAGCAAAGGAAATCAAGCAAAACAAAGAGACAACCTATGGAATGGGAGAAAATAATTTGCAAAAGATGAGACTGACAAGGGCTTAATTTCCAGAATATATAAACAGCTTATACAACTTAATAACAAAAAAACAAACAACCCAATCCAAAAATGGGCAGAAGACCTAACAAGCAATTCTCCAATGAAGACATTGGGCCTTCATTGGCCAATAGGCACATGAATAAACGCTCAATATCGCTAATTATCAGAGAAATGCAAATCAAAACTACAATGAGGTATCACCTCACACCAGTCAGAATGGCCATCATTCAAAAGTCCACAAATAACAAATGATGGAGAAGCTGTGGAGAAAAGGGAATGCCCCTACACTGCTGGTGGGAATGTGGTCTGGTGCAGCATTTATGGAAAACAATATGGAGATTCCTCAAAAAACTAAAAGTAGATTTACCATATGATCCAGCAATCCCACTCCTGGGCATATATCCAAAGGAAATTCTAATTGGAAAAGATACATGCACCTCAATGTTCATAGCAGCACTGTTTACAATAGACAAGACATGGAAACAACCTAAATGTCCATGGACAGATGACTGGATAAAGAAGCTGTGATATATTTATACAATGGAATACTACTCAGTCATAAAAAAGAATAAAATAATGCAATTTGAAGCAACATGGATGGACCTGGAGATTGTCATTTTAGGTGAAGCAAGCCAGAAAGAGAAAGAAAAATACAATATGATATCACTTATATGTGGAATCTAAAAAAAAAAAAGACAAATTAACTTATTTACAAAATGGAAACAGACTCACAAATGCAGAAAACAAACTTATGGTTACCAGCGGGTAAGGGAGTAAGAAGGGATAAATTGGGAGTTCAAGATTTGCAGGTACTAACTACTATATATAAAATAGATAAACAACAATTTTATACTGTATAGCACAGGGAACTATATTCAATATCTTGTAGTAACCTATAATGAAAAAGAATATTAAGATGAATATATATGTATATGTATAACTGAACTATTAAGCTGTACACCAGAAACTGACACATTATAAACTGACTATACTTCAATTAAAAAAAGATACAATGGTATCAAATTTTTAAAAACTCAAAAAAAGCCTAGTTGAAATTTGTACAAGTATATTATGAATATAGGTTATTATAAGATTTGATATTCACTATGGCCTTAAGAAGCCATGTGAGTACATATATAAATATACTACCGTTTGCATGTCATAGGTATTGACTAAATCAATAAATAAATGATTAATGTTTACAACAGATACAAATGTTTACAAAATTAGTAATTTTGTTCAAGTTGCTAGAATTAATAAAAATATTTCTGTGACATAAAAAAAAAAAAAAAGAATAAAACCCCTGAGGCAGAAACAAGCTGGAAGTGGTCAAGGGGTAGACAAGAGGGCAAGGGTGGTTGCAGCAGGATTCTATGTAAATGTCTCTGGTCTATGACTTAAAGGATCAGGCAGATTTTCTTCTGTCTTGAAACTATCAAAGCTTTAGTGCATTTTTGAGAAACATCAGCTACCTAAAGGCAAAAATATCTAATATTGGGGGCAGCAGAAAAGTAACAGAAAACCAGAGCATCATCATCATTGGCTCAACTTCTCTACTCAGTATAATATTTTACTTTGGAATCTGCAGGCCTATGTTCCCAAACACATGCAGAGATAATATTACTGCTCCAGGCAGTGCCTTGACTTCAGTGGATTTACTCCAGCTCTCTTGTGTGATGAAAAGGTCTATTTAGGCACTCTCCTGCTTCTGTCTCTTCCCCTCTGATTTATCAAAGCTCTGTGAAATGCTCAGAAAACCAGGATCAGGAGAAAGCTGGCCCTCTGGGCCTGGAGTCTGAGTGCTCGAGCATGGTTCTGGTTCCAGACTTCATAGGCCTCTGGTTTCAGCCAAGACATAGAACATTATTTTGTTTCTAGCTTGCTTCTTCAACCACTTTCCCCCACCCCCCAAATGTCAGTTTTATTTCTAGAGTTCAACTGCCAAAACCCATCTAGGGTTCAGAGATTTGTGTCCCACTTATAGGAGTCTTAATTGCAAAATCTTGAAGTTAGAACATAAGCCCCCAAAGAAACAATGTTTAATAATGATGAGTTGTAATGATGATAATGATCAATGTATCTGTGATGTCTCCCCTTTTCCACATGCTATTTGGCTCTAGTAGTGCAGATTAAATATTCACAATTACAACAACATTGACTAACGTTAAGTAAACTTACTTCTATGTCATCTCTCTTCTAAGTACCTCACGTGCATTATCAAATTTGATGCCTACAATCTCCTTATGCATTAGTTACTGTCATCTTTACTCTCAGAAACCTGAATAACATAGAAATTGGGCAACCTGTCCAAAGAGAAACAAGAAGCGACTGAACCAGGCCGGAAACTCCAGACTTGCTGGTTTCAAAGCCTGAGCTCACAGTCTTATCACCTACCTGCTTGACAAACACCTACTTATCTTACAAAATTCAACTTAAGAGTCTATTCTCTAAGTAGCTTTCCATTCTCTCCCTCTCACTGTGTATAACTAATGGAACAAAAACTACATAGTTACCATTTCCAGTTCTTATTCTTTGTCAGGCTCTGTGCTAAGTGCTATACTTACGTGACCCTTATAAGTTAGGCTAGCCTCCTGGCCAGGCAATACAATGGATTTATTTTAAGTCCTACAATTTAAAGTTTGTCATAGTTTTAGTCTTTATATTGTATTCTCTAAAAACTGCAGAAGGAGAATTACTTTCATAACACAGAGCAACACTTCTTAGAATCCTTCTCTCCCTCCTTGCCCATCCCTCCATGGACCCTCCAGCATCCCTCCAGCCTACAAAGCAGTGCATGAGAGCCCCGCCTCTGATATCCCACTTCTTCCAGACTTCTAAAACTCTCTCCCTGAAGCCCATCCCAGGGTGGCTTTTCTTCTCTTTCCCGCCTCCTCCTTCCCAAATCCAATTTTTTCTCTCTAGAGTAGCTTTGTATCCTTTACAGTATAGATTAATCTACTGGGTTTTAGGCTTCTTTTGCCTTGGCCCTACAGAGGCAACAGGA
This sequence comes from Camelus ferus, assembly GCF_009834535.1. Lineage (NCBI taxonomy): Eukaryota > Metazoa > Chordata > Mammalia > Artiodactyla > Camelidae > Camelus > Camelus ferus. The sequence continues at coordinate 17,504,992 of NC_045732.1, forward strand.
TGAATACTGAATTGACTGACCTCACCAAAGAAGCAGAAGTGCTAGCAACAACAAAAAAACCTTCCTCTTAGAAGAAAAGGAAAAAGACAACGACCATTTGTATGTTTATATTTTGCCCTTGTCAAATACACTCTCTCAACTTCTTACTCTGAGATGGGTTTAAATTTTTGCCATTTTAAGATTTTTTTAAAGGAAAGTTAATTCATTTACCCAACAGGATAGGTTAAATCAATGCAGATCCAGAATTCCAATCAGGTCTGAGTAGATAAAAAAAACCCTTGAGTTTAGCCACAACAGACATGGGGTATGTGACCTAATCCTTTCAACCTCCCTTAAGGACTCTAGTATCCTCTAGAACTGAGGTCAGCAAGGTGTGGCCCATGGGCCAAATCTGACTCACTCTTTTTGTAAAGAGTTTTATTGGAACGTAGTGACAGTCACTCATTTACAGAGTGTCTACAGCTGTCTGTGCACTACAAAGGCAGAACTGAGTAGTCTTAACAGAGGATGTATGGCCCATAAAACCTAAAATAACTACCATGTGGGTGGCCGTTTACAGAAAAAGTTGGCTGACTCCTGCTCTATAAGACGACCCTCATAGCATGTCTAACAATTAACTGGAAACAAGGCAATTCACCACAAATAGTTTTGGAATAGTTTGGTAATTCGATAAGTTTGTTAAATATGGTAAATTGATCATTCAGTGAATTTATTTGTTGCAAACTGGGTTCTGGCAATTTTTCCAGTCAACAAACTCATTCAAGAAATGTTTATGGAGTATCTACTATGCTCCAGGTTCTCTTGGGATTTATGAAAGAAGAGACCCTCCATATTCTTACAAGTTACATTCCAGCAGGGGGAGACAGATAACAAACAATACGTGCAATAAATAAATTATACGGTCCTTTAGAAGGAGATGTGTGCTTTGGGAAAGGGCAGGGGGAGTCAATGCGAGGTTGTGAAGACAAATGGAGTACACAATTTTAAATACTGTGGTCAGAGTTGACCTCACTGAGAAGATGATATTGAGCAAAGACTGAACAGAGTGGAGAGAAAGACACAGATATCTAGGAAAGAACATTTCAGAGACAACAGTTAGTGCAAAGACTCTAGGGTGGGAATAACAAAGAGAACAACAGTGTGTCTGGAGTAGAGGGTGAAGGGAAGAATAGTAAATGAGGACAAAGTAATTATGGTGGATGGACCATGTAGGTCTTTGTTGACCATTGAAAGGATTTCAGCTTATATTCTAAGTGAAATATGGGCCATGAAAGGTTTTGAACAGAGAAGCAACATGATTTATGTTCTAAAAAGTTTACTACAGCTGCTTTGTTGATTATAGACTCTGGGAGAACAAGGAAGGGAGCAGGGATACTAGCTAGGAGTCTATTAGTCATTCAAATGAGCTGATAGGGAGTGGGACCAGTGGCTGCTGCCAGTGGGGAGATGAAAAGTGGTTACATTCTGTTGGATGTATAATGAAATAAAGCCAACAGAACTTCCTAATGGATTGGATATGGAATTTAAATGAAACAAAGGAGTTAAACTTTTTAGTATAGCAACTAGAATGATGGAGTAGGTAGAGCAGGTTAGCACAAATGTCCATTAGACATCAAAGTAGAGTTATTCAATTGGCATTGGATATATAAGTATGGAGTTAATAGGAGGTTCTTGCTAGAAATGCAAATTTCATTGACTGTAATGAAATGAAAAGCACGCAGAATTTGTTTCTTTTATTCAACTATAAACTGATAGCAGGACACTGTCTCATTTATTTTTTTTATTTCTAGCCACTAATATGGTGCCAGGAACATAATGTATAACATTTATTTACTGATGTTCAAAAATGCTACAGGAATGAATGGATGAATGGACAGATACTTTCATAAGATCAATTTACATGCTTTGAGAAAGGAGTATTTTCCATCTGTGGAAGACAGTAGATCTCAAATTGTTTCATTTACCTTTAATGATATTTAATAAAGCATGTTCCAGTAGGCATCATGGTAAAAGATCAAGTATGACCTTCAAACTTGGCAGTATACTGTCTTTCCCATCATTTTAGTTGTATCAAGAGATAATACATTGGCAGTACTAGTTCTTGTTATTCTTGACGTAACAGAATGACTCATATTAATCAAAGAAGAGTTGTCAATTTCTAGACAAGCTAGATGATCAGAGAAGTTGAATTCCGAAGAAAAAGAGCAGAAAAATTAATTCATCTGGGAAAAACTCCATAGTTGAAAATCAGGCCAAGAGAAAAATAATGAATTCTACAAAGTACATAACTTGGCTAAATCTTAATTTTAAAATAGAAAAGACTTGTGAATATCACCCAAATCTAAGAATAAAGTACATTTTCACAGATTATTAATTTTTGAGCTGAATAATAAGCCTGTGATTTATTAAAACCTACAATTCTGTCCAAATAAATGTAACAATAATATAAATAGTTTATCACTTTTAATTTCCATATCACATTTGAGAAATGGGGTCCAATAGTTACGTGGAGAGAACTGAAGTGCCAGGACATCTGGGATTTATTATTTTCCTGAATACTTGCTAGTTTGTCACTATAATTCCATTTGCTGACTTGTGATAAATTAGGGTAAATTATACATTCTAAGATCTGTCTCTTTAAAATTCATGAAGCAGAACAGAACACACACTCATGCATGCGTGCGCGTGTGCACACACACACACACACACACACACAGACCCATTAATGAAAATTCACGATTAACAAGACAGTTTTACTTAAAGGAAAAGATGTGATTTGAATCCAGAGTTCCAGAAAGCTCAGCTCCTATTTTCTCACATTAAGTTCAGGTTATATATTACTGCACAGAAAGATGAACAACACAATTCACTTAAACTAACTCAGTTTCAAAACTGTATTTCAGATGTGAATAATGATTTGAAAATAGAGAAATTATCCTGGTAAGAATTCCAGGCACCAAACAAAATATTTATGAATGTTCAGACTTTAGAGGTTTAGTTGCACCTGATTTAGAAAAATATTTATTTACTACTTTTCTGAACAGGTAATACATTTACATGTATTTTACAGGTATTTTTTAAGCCTCCCATGACCCCATCTTCCACAGGCACAGTTCCTAAGTTTGTATCACTCTCAACAGGTAAACATTTCATATATTTATCAAGAACACATTATAGTAACAAATTTAACCCATAAAAGGATTAAAATTTGAATGATAACTGAACCATCCTATACAAGGACATGGAGTGTCTTTTCATTTGTTTAAATCAACTTTTACGTTCTTGCACATTTCCTTTTAAGTTTACTTAAATATTTTATTCTTTTTCTATTGCTATTATTTTTGATTTCTGTATGTTAATTTTAAACTTTGCTACATGACTGAATTCTCTTAATACTTGCAGATTTATCAGTTGATTCTCTTAAGTTTTCCAGGTAGATTGTTCTGTCATTCACAAGTAGTTACATTACCATCTCCTTTCCCAATTTTTACACTTCTGGTTAAGTTCTTTTGCGTAATTGCTTTATGCCAACCTCTAGTACAATGTTGCAAGACAAAGGAAATGGTGGCTTCCCGGTCCTGTTCCTAGTACTAATTGTAATTCTACCAGTATTTTCCCAGTAAACATAGTTCTGGCTTTTGCATACATATTTTCCATAAATTAAAATTATTAAATATTTTATCAAGAATTTTGTTGAATTTTACAGGTACCTGTTTAGCCTATCAGTAGATGACCTTATAGTTTTTCATATTAGATTTCACAGGTCCAGATGGCTTCACAGAGGACTTCTAGTATACCTTGAAAGAGTAAATAATTCTAATCTATTATGTCTATTGCAGAACCTAGTGTATGAAAGAAAAACTTCTAGATCATAAAGCAAACAGAATAGTAATATCAAAATTCCCCTCAAAGAATACACACACACACAAAAGATAAGTGCGAATGAGTCTTATTTAAGAAAATGGATACAATCATTCTACGTGGCAGACAATTCAGTAAGTTATGACCAAGTAGGATTTATTCAAGAATGCAATAATTTTCTGTAAGAAAATCTAATACTAAAATACTTCATATTGATTTATCTAAGGAGAGAAATCACATGGTTTTTTATATGCAAAGTAGCCTTTGAAGAAATGTCTCTATTTCTTCCACAGAAATAGTCTACTTAGATTTTTGTTTTTTAATTTCTTCTGCGATCACTTTCAGGAAATCATATTTTTCTACAGTATCATCCATTTCATCCAGGTTTTGAAATACATAGGTTTAAGTTGAACAAAGTAGTTGCTTATGAGTCTTCATTTTTTTCTGTTTTATTCTCCATTATCATTTATTTTATATAGTTGTACTTTTTTGATTAATCTAGCTAGCAGTTTGTTGTTTTACATTAAAAGCTAGTTTTTCATTGTATTTATTTTTCAAATAATTTATTTTTCTAGATCATTAACTTCTACTTTTATCTTTATAATTCCTTCCACTTTTCTATAGTCTACTTTGTTGTTTACTGATAAAAATATTAAATATAAATATTCTCAGTCCTGAAGTGCTCTAGATCTGCCTTATAAATTGTGATACAGTTTTCATCACTATCTTCTAGATGCTATGCAACTTAGGTTTGTATTTTCTCTGATACAAGGATTACAAGAAATTCTTTTTTACCCCAGAAAGTAAGGACTTTTTATTTTCTGAGCTTTGTTGTTGTCCTTTTTGTTATTTTTAGTTTTGCTATATTATGAGAAGATGTTTGCTGTACTATTTCCAATTTTTGAAATGTATTCAGATTTTCTCTGCAGTCTAGTACATGGTTGATTTCTGTGAATATTACATGGGTATTTGCAAAGAAGGCACACTCTTCATAGAGCTCAGAAAATAGCAGTTAGCTCTTCCTCATTAATGTTAATAGGCCTTCCATTTGTGCTCGCTTCAAATCTCAACTTGCTGGACATCTCCTCTGATACACGTTTATAAACCAGGCACACCCTAAACCCAAATAAGCTCTTTTCCTATCTGCTCCTCTACCACCTGTACTTCCTGCTGTTTTAACAACTCGTGCACTGTATTATCATTGCTTATTGGCTTGTCAACACATTCAAGGTTCTTAAGAACAGAAAGCATGTCTTGCCCACCGTTGTATTCTCCGGACCTGACAGCTCTTGGCACACAGAAGGTCCTCAGAATCATCTGTTAAGTGAATGGATGAATATCTCCTAACTTTCCCTTCTTTAGAGTTCCTCTTAGAGAAGGAGACTGGAGAGAGGGAGAGAGACATTGGGAAGAAAATATTAAGGACAGACTGGAAGTGTCTGGCAAGCAGCTAGTCTTCCAAACAAGCCCTATGATTCGCATTGGCGGCCTGCACAGTGGTACTCAGATGCGGCCAGTAGCGCACCATCAGCTCAAGTGCACCAGGAAAAATGGCAAAATGGCCAGTGTTTATCACCAGCATTTTCTACATCCCTTATTTTGTACCCTGACCCTGAAGAAGCCACTAATCTCATATCACTGCTCTGGTTCCAACGTTCAGACATTTCCTCAGTCCTTTTTTCCCTCTGCAATGGAAATTACAACCAATTAGGCCAGTCTCGGTTGAGTATTGGCTTTATTAATTTTCTAGGAATTGTGACAGACTCTATCAACTTAAGTTTTCAGGATATCAGTTCATCCCCAAATGGGAGCCTGCTAATCTGTATCTTGAGTTAGTGGCTACTTATCTCTTCCAAATACCCACTCACCCTCCATGCTTAATCATGCTTGTGGAATGCATGGAATCAGCATAGTGTAAAGCAGGCAGCCATATACTATCTTGTCATTTTCCTTCCCTTTCCTCATCTGAAAAATGAGGGAATTCAATTAGCTGATCTAGGTAGAAAGGGATGTAGAAAATGCTGGTGATAAATATATCTCTAAATTTCTCTGGTTAGTATTCTGTCATCTAGCCTGTACCAATTATTCTAAATAAACCCAATCACCAATGGAGAATTAGTAAAGGTAAGCAAGGCGAATACTGAACTCAATAAATCCTCAAATTAGGGGAGGGAGTCATACAGTCAGCCTGTGACCATCCACAGCACTGAGATATGGCAAAAATCATCTTAACAGTGAATAACACCAACAATCTGTTATCAATTATCAGAGACAAACGAATGAGGAAAGGTCTAAGAGAACATCTGATCCAAACTCTTTCCACTGGCATAAGTTTCCTAAAAATAGTATTGTAAGAAGCATTCTGGCTAATCAAATATTCTAATTAATCATTAGATCTAAGACACCAGGAAATAAAATGTTGAAAGAATTATAGTACAATAAAAATATTCCAAGTGTTCAAACTACAATGAATATGTGATGTCACAGTGGAAATAAGATTAGACCAAGAATCCTGTTCCAGGTCTAGCTTTGTTCTTAATTTGTTTTTTGACATAACGAAAATCTCTCAAGCTCTCTGACCTCATTACCTGCACAACTGCAGTATGTGGAGACAGAATGAATTATATATTGAAATGTTTTTGAAAGATCAATGTACCCTACACGACATACATAATACTAATTGTTTGCGATGACAACACGCTTCACAATGCTAGAGAAAATTAGGCAAAGTTATGCAAATTTAGTATTTTCATAATGTTACTCATAAATGAAATGCCTTCAATATTATGACCATGAGTCATAATATTGGATAAAGCTCAACGAAAGTTTATGGAAAAGATCAAATTCAATTATGAATTATAAAAACATAAATGATTCTCAAAATAGCATTTGAGAGAATGTAAGTTTGCATCCTGTTTACCTAAATTCCACAGAAATAATTTTCCTGGTTCTCAGAAAATTAAGTTTGGGATTTAAAGGTAAGACTGAGCCATTTCAGGCCAAAGGGTAATTTTAAAACAAGAATAGTAGCAGGAAAATTAGCCCTTCACTGACAGCATTGATTTCAAGATACAGCAGTTGCTCGAAATCTCTTAAGTGCTTCCATCCAGGAAGACGTCACAGGAGACTGACTCCCACATTTAACTTTAATGAAGATCCTAAATTGGGTGAAACTATTAATTAATTTAACTAATTTACAGTACTCAAGCAATCAGCTCTAGTGGCAGGACGGAAGTCCAAGAGGTCAACTCAACCATGATGATGAAAGGGAACATGTTTAGACATTTGCAAGGTATCAGGCCCAGTTATAGGCACTACACACTTGTTATTTCATGTGTATCTCAATCCTTATAGCAAATCTATGAGATAGGCTCCATTATTGTCCTCATTTTTCAGTTAAGAAATCTGAGGCACAGAGTGATTAAGTGTCTTGCCCAAGATGTACAGCTAGGAAGAGGCAAGACCAGATTCGGACCCTCAAAGTCGAACACTAGTCCTAATGGGTTTCACCACCATGCCTATCCAGGATTGATATAGAGTACATGCCGTCATCTATTTTCTTGTCTTTCTCTATAAAGCAGGTTTCTCAAGGGAAGGAACCAAATACTAATTATCTTTGTGTATCTCTCAGTATCTCACACATGGGGAACGGTTTACCATCATTTGTTGACTGACTGCTAAAAATATGCAGTTCATTATGGGACCCTATATCTGAATTAGCAACACAAAATTGAGAACTTAAGTGATTTCAGAAAAAAAAAAGCCTTTACAGTGGAATGTTTTGGATTATGAACTATCTAGTTTTACTGTCTATGTTAACCAAAATACAGAAAAAATTTATGAATTCAGACTACCTTGGATAGCGGTTAGCTTGAATTATAATATATGATTAGATCATTAAAAGTTTTTTCTGTGAAACTTATTAGGTTTTCTGGGTTGTAAGATCCCTGTTTTAACTAGTCAACTCTACCACTGTAAATCAACTCTACCACTATAAGTAAAGAACAGACACCCACAAACAGTATACACAAGAATGGGTGCAGTTTTATTTACAAAAGAAGGTAGCAAGACAGATTTAACTCATGGGCAGTAGTTTGCTGACCCCTGGACTCCAGCATAGGTAAACTGATTTTGAGTAGCTACTCGATTCACGTTTAAGCAGGGAGCCTACTTGAATGAATATATTAAAAATATATATTATCCTGATTATCCTCGCAGCTATCCTACTATTTTGTTAACTAAATTTTCCTCTTCAAAAAGTCCAAAAATAAACCATCCTATCTTACCAAATTCTAGATTCATGAGACCCAAAGTGCACAACTTCTCTCTCTCCTCCCCTCTCCTAAAGACACCATATAGATGCTATCTACTGTTGGGGAACAAGTCCCCCAACCCCCAACAACTTACTGGCTTAAACAACATTTTAACCGCACAGTTTCTATGGATCAGAAGTCCAGGCACAACTTAGCTGAGACCTCTGTTTCAGGGTCTCTCGGGAGGCTAAAATCAAGGTGGCAGCTGGGACTGCAGTCTTACACCAAGGCCCGACGAGAGAAGGACCCACTTTCCAGTAGTTGCTGGCAAGATTCAGTTCCTCCTGGGCTGTTGGACTGAGGCCTCAGTTCCTCACTGACTGCTGACTCAATGCCAGACTCATTTCCTTGCCTCCCCACCAAGGCAAGCAATGAGAGGAGCCAGAGAGAAGGCCAGCAAGAGAGCAAGTGCAAGCAAGATGGAAGTCGGTCTTTTAGAACCTCACCATGAAAGTAACATCCCATCACTTTTGCCATACTGTATGTGAGGAGCAAGGTGCTAGGTCCAGCCCACAGTCAAGGGGAGGGGGTCACCCAAGAATATAAATACCAGGAGCAGAAATCACTGGGGTCCATTTTAGAAGGTGGCCTACCGCACTCTAGCAAAACAAGGTCTTCTTTGGTCTTTAAATGTAATGCCGCTGACATTTTTAACTGATGTCCTGTCAACACGAGTATATGACTGCTAGCATAACTGAGGCCATCTTTGGCCCTTACTGTGTGTCCTGTCCTTTTGCTGACCCTACCCAGGACTATACTGTGCAGCAAAGCCCTTCTCTGCAAAGCCTTGAAAGAGAAGGGCTTTGCAGTTAACACATATTGTTTAATAATCATTAGGACCAGGTGGCATCTATGTTCTGTTAGTCCTCAAACACTAATGAAAATACTTGCTGACGTATTCCCGGCACTCAGTAATGAGACTAGTTACCCATTCATGAATCTTGACTTAGGAATGCATATCCTGATTCCAAGCTCCTACCCCAATATCCTAGGTTAACTATAAAATTGTCCCAGTGGTCCCTTGGCTGTGTGAAGTACAGCTGCAAATGCTTCCAGATCCATGTCCCAGTGCCATCCTTCAAGTATGTTACCCTATAATAAACTGATCCATTAATAATATGGAGCTGCCTCCCTCATTTTCCGGTGTCAAGGTACCTTCTCAGTTTGGTGGGCACTTTTCGTTCCCTCCATCCTCCAACAAGGAGTAATTTGTACCTTCATAATATCTACATCCTTTCAGGCTCAAAATATACCTGTTATTCCATCTCCCTAACAAACTTCATACCTAGCATGGAACAGTTTACTTATATGATGTTTCTGCAAAGAAGCTGCTCTCCTTATTCCTCCAACCCCAGGAGGGTTGGTATATGCAGAATAACAGTTGCTTGGTATTAGACAGGAAATCAGTTTTTGTTATAGTTACACAATTCTAATTTTGTTAATTTAAAACTAGCTGTGCCAAGCAAAAAGGGAAGTAATGGGTGCTAAATTACATGGGTAATATAGATTCCAAATTGATTGGATGCTTACTTCTCCAGATGGGTTTTGAACTATGTTGATACTCCATTCTCACTGATGACTGCAAACTAGACAGATAAAGGGCTTTTGTGAATAGGAAAGGAATTTTCAGGAGGACGTGTGGTTTGTTTGCTATTCTGGTTCTAAATGGTGCCTGATGTGACAGGCATCATTTCTGTATCAGACTTCCCTGATCTAATTTTACTTTTAGGTAATTTGTTTCAGTGAACTCCAGACCCTGTAACAAATATTCGGATGTAGACAGCTCATTTGGGAGGCAGTCTCAGGAAAGACAAGTAAGAGAGTATGGAGTATAAACGAGGAAAGGAGAAAAGCCAACAAAGCGTATTACTGAGTTGGTTACCATGGACAGCAAGGAGGGTTCAATTCTGCGGGGGATGCTCTGAAAAACCATATAGAATTCTAATCGCACTTATCCCACCAAGTAACCTGCAATCTGGAGTCTTTATCCACAAACTCCCATCCCTCCATGGTTGAGAGCCATGTTTTAGGCTTCCTTGCATTCACGTTGAGAAAGTTATTAAAGTGTCAAAAAAAATCTCTTGGGCAGAAAAATAACAAGGTTCAGGAGCTTGAGGTGAGTTGCTGATGATTTACAGAGACTTTCCCACTGAATTTGCAGGTGAACACAGTGCATCTGCTACACATAGTATTACACATGGAAACATTCCTCATCAATACGATTGGTTTCTAAGCAAGAAATTCACCATTTTAGGCAAGTTCTGCCTGGCACACAGCGGTGCCCAATGAACACACATTACTGGATGACATGGAAGGATGTAAGAAGGCAGAGCAGAGAGCTAGAAGGCTGCTTCTGGAATTCACAGCTCTGATCAGTTTGATTGAGACCTCATCCCGTTACTGACTTGGTTTCCTCTGATCACTTTCTCCTTCCCTTGAGTCAGAGAATAGGAGAAACCTTAGAGATGATCATCCAATCTTTCTATATTTCCAAGAAGGAACCTGAGGCCCAGAAAGGTAAAATGATGCACCCATGTTTACAAAGTCAGCCAGTGGCAAAGCCGAGACCCACATCCCTAGCATCTTCTGACTCATCTCTCCATCACAGCCCTGCTGCCTTCTCTTAGTTTCTGCAATGCTACAGGATTGATTGCCACCAAGGGACTAAGGTTGATCTAAATTCTCTGAAGCAGATATATGCAACTGATGTATTAAAAACTGATGTGCTCATAAGCCTAACCCAAATCTTTCCACATTCACAATTTATCTTTTTTTTAGCAGTCTGTACAGTTTCATATTGAAATATAAAAATGCCTCCTGATAGTATGGCCTCTTTAATTTCTTCCAAGAGCTGGCATATCTATTTGCGTCATTTTATTCAAGATGCTGTAGGATTTCTTTTTAACTACTAACAGACTCCTGCAGGCTAGTAGTTATTACAAATAGGTACCTAATTATTAGTGGGTGGTTTGTGCTTCCGGTTTTTGTGATGAGGAGAAAGGCATGGAACTGACTTGCATCAAAATGCTGCTTCAGGAAATGGACACAGTGGAGGCCACATCCTTGGTAATTTACAGCAACAAAAAGTGAGATGACCAGCCCAGCCAGAGTCTTTTGTACCAGTTAATTCCCAGCCTCTGACTGACCTGGAGCTCTTTTTCTTTTTCTTTTTTCTCCTCCCCATATGTAACCTCGACCATGGTGGGGCCCTGGAATTTTTCCATTTCAGGTTCATTTTGGACACTATGAAACAGTAGGTAGTTGATTAACTTCAAGAGCTTTAGGTTAGCATGCACCAGGCACGGGTGCCCAGGGTCTCATGCCAAGAAGGGAAGGTTTCCATCAAGGTGGCTCCCATGGAGACATCCTCACTGACCTGCTGTCTCCAACCGTAAGCTCACAGTAAAGTGCAGAGCTGATGCTAAACCAGGCCACAGGCCAGGGGTTGGGTAGCAAAGTTTCTTGGCTGCCACTGACTGCCATTTGATTGAAATTACTATCTCATGCTGTATTCTCAGCTGTGAAAGATTCTTTGGCCCTCGACCAAAGGATCACCTGTCCTCATCCCCAGGAAAGAGCATCCCAATGCTCAGAGGATTCAGGTGCACTGGGGGAAACTCAGCCCCTGGAGAAGCCTCTCTGTACTCCAGAGTCATCACAGGATTCTAGCTGTTCTTGAGGAAATGGCTTCTTTATCACCGCAGGTTGAAATGGGCTTCAAAGACTGCCATGATTTTGTAGTCCAGAATCATCCATTCCCCACCTATCCCACTCACCGGTGATCTCAGCAGTCTGCTTGCATCAGAAGTACACCATCGCCATTGCTCGGGGATGACGAAGAGCCTGCACACACTTAACACTGGCCCACCCACTCACTCTCATCAGGCTCATAGTTTCAGAAATGCTCGGGGGTGAGCTGTTTGGCCCATGCTGCCTTTCTGATCTGGCCTCCTCACCCAACTCGAGGGAGCACAGCCAACCTGGAGATCCGAAACCAACAAGCCCAGTCTAGGAGGTGGAGACAGCTCAGCTTCTCCACATGACCCCTCCCATCCAGCCCCTCTCTGGGGAGCACAAGATGGCGAGCAGGAGGGAACCTATGTCATCACAATAAACCCCATCCACACTCTAAGGCCCTTAGCCCAAAGAACAAGACTGGACAGCTTTTCCTAAACTTCCCTCCTCTTCTTCCTTGTTCACACACATGAAATTTGAATCTGGGGTGAGGTGGGTGGGGCAGTCGATAAAGAAGTGGAAACAGCACTCGTTGCTGACTGAGAAAGAAAACCAAGAACAGTTTGGTTCTATCTCATCTTTAAACGTGTATTTTCCTGGTGTCTCCCGGCTGCAGGGGTGACCGTGCTGGTTCTCACTAACCCACTCCACTGCCCGCACTTTCTCTTTCACATCAGATGCTGTCATCTGGTGAAATCACCGTCTGTGAGTAATTCTTCCCAGAGAGGGAGGTTTCCACAGGGGTCAGCGAGCCAGGAAAGCACAGAGTGTGGAGTCAAGTCAGGGCAGATGTGAACAGAAGGCTCAGCCACTCTTCTGCTGTGTGATTTTGGTAAAGTGAATGAGTAAACACGGCTTTCTTATTTTTGTAACAGAGATAACTTGTGGAGTTGTGTTGTCCCAAGCTTTTCACTGATGATGATGGTGGTAGTTTGTTGTTTTGTTTTGTTTTTGTAACAGCCTATCTCAGCCCCCCTGACATAGAGGTGTGCTCACTGTAATGACGTTCCATTTTATGCGAACTTAGCTTATGTGAATTCAAAATAGGGCAATATAAAAATACCAATAAAGTCTTGATGCATGCACAGAACATGAAATACAACAAATTCTACTTTACATTTATTCCTCTAGGGAAAATTGCCTTGAATTATGCAAGCTTTGAATTATGTAATGTCTTCAGGAGCTCATCCCTGGCAAACCAATGTGACTGAGGGTCTACAATCTGCCAAATGAGTGTTAAGATTTACATCAAGAGTCTTATTCAATCCTTCAGTGACCTCATGACACTGGAATCTTTGGGTCTCCACTTCACTATGAGAAAACTGAGATTCCAAAAGGTTAAGTACTTCCCCCAAGTTCACTGGCCACTCACCTAGGATTCAGAGCCAAGTTAGCCTGGCTCCAAAGCTCTTCATTTCCTTCCTTCCTTTCTTTCCCATCTTCATAATCTCCCCAATTTGTTCCCTCTCTCCCTCTGCCCACAAAGACACCCCCCCTCAATACACAGGTATCTATTTGTGGTGCATCATCTCAATATCCCCCAAAAGCCAGTGGTTGTCTTTCTAATACCGAGACAATCCAGTTCGCTCTTGTCTTCACTGGGGGTTGTTTTGACACTGCTGGGCAATTCGCTCCTGACTCCCAACTCCTTCTTCAGTCCCGCCCTTGCTTGAGAAGCAATATATTGCACTTATTTTGTCATTGAAGATGCAGCCACAGGAAATAGACTATGGAAGGAATTAGTGTTCCTGTCCATCAGTTGAGAATATGGTGAGACACGTGGTAGACACAAGCTCAGGGAAGAGTCCCCCCAGTTCTGCTTCTTCCCCTTCCTCCAGATGCCACTCCCTGTCCACCTTGGCTCCCACCCCAGATGCCTCCATGTGCGGAAGGCTGAGACTTGGGGGTGCCTTTCTCTAGGGTGTCCCTATGATGCCGCTAACAGTGCGTATCATCTGGTATTACTGGAGCACTCTGGGGCTGGCAGTTCTACCATTCTCCTACCTCTCCACTCACAAAACTCACGTGGAGAGTGTGCTTTGGCAACCTACGGTGAACAGTTTTCTGACCACTATAATGGAGAGAAATTGATTCATCTTTGGAAATAGTATGAGCTAACTATACCTGTGCCCACCCAACGCCCACATTATTTGGTCCTTGAAAATTGTTCAGGTCCTGTCCTGATGAAAGTTTTGTGATCTAAGGAGTACCATTTGTAACTAGTTGGTTCCTGCAGATACCAGGCTTGGAGGCACTGCCACCCAATGGCTGTTTCTACAAATAGCACCTTCACGAGAGTTGTGTTTAGTCAACACTCTACCCAGAACCCAACAAGTGTATAAGGCATGGAGAGAAAAGGGGGTGGGGATGGTAACACTGGGACAGGCCAGGTAGTCAGTGCTGCCACCATCCTTTTCTGCCAAGGAAATCTGATTTTCCTGGCATTACACAGCAGATGCAGTCTCTTTCATTAGGCAATAAAAATGGCAACCTGGCAGTAAAATCGTAAAGATAAAACTGTACACCACCATGAATCCTTGGCACTAGGATTAATTTAAATGTCTATATTTTTTTCTGATGAGATTTTTACAGTGACTGAATACAGGTAAGAGATAAAACAGAAAATCAAAGCCAGAAGTCTCAATTCCACCTTTGTTGATGACTAGCTGTGTAAGATTTAGACACACATTTAATAAACTTATTTTTCTTCCCCACAAAATGAGGATGGAGAGGGTGGTGGTGTACTTTGTAACACTCAATAAAAGACAACCTGATGGGAGCTACCAAAGGCCTCTGTTCCATGTGATGAAAGCACAAGTCAGGCTACTGTGACCAGCAGGTATCCAGCTCAACAGCTGCATTAATCGGGGTTAAAATTTTTCCTTCTAAATTAGATAAAAAGAAACTACACTGTACAGACTAGATAAGCTTCTATTCTGGTTTAGCAATGGTTTGTTTGCATAGTTTTAGAATAATTAAATGTTGACTCAAGCAGGTGGGTGTGAGATATCACTCCACTTAGAGCAAGAAAAATATCTTAGAATTTTAAGATTGTCCTATGAATTCCATTTTTTCTCTTTTCTATTGAAAAATAATACTTGGTTTATCATAGTCATTTGTGATCCTTCTCTACTGTAGAGAACTTCTCTCTGTAAGTCTTCATAACCAATCGTCTTTGATTGGCTGCTGGAGGAATATCAGAGCTCCCTGGGGTCAGCGTATGGGCTTGGAATGTGGATGTATTTTAGTTGGCACATTGTCAAATGTGAGTGCCTTTGCCATGAGGGATGGAGAGGGCATTCAAGCTGAAGTTCAGGCAATTCTTATACAAGGACAAGCCACTCTTCTGGGCTGGAAATAAACACTGGGTAGAATATGGCCCAACCCATTTACAACTGGCTTCATGACACAGGACGTGGTACAGTCCTTGAAGGTAGACAAATTATGGGACTAAAGTAAATAAATTCATGGCCTGATTTTCTAGTTTGAAACTGATCTGAGTATATGATTAATGAAAAAATTTACTCCAAAATTTGAAAACTTGCCAAGGTTTCCAAAAATACCAAGACAGTGTTGAAAAAAACATTAATGAAACACATCTCTAAGAAATGGTGACATGATGCCAAAGCAACTAAGCAATGAGCTAAAAGTCCACCATCAAACTGATCTGTTCACGTAGCAGACAAACGTTTATTTAGTGCCACATAAACCCAAACCATTTGACTGGCCCTGCTGTTTCACCAGATATGTTTGTAAACTTATATGAATTGTAAATTCCTCAGAGTAAGTATTCTTTCCTTTAGTGAAAATAAATCAAGAGTAATCTTAATTATCATCAGCTATTGGCTTTAAAAGACCTAAGCTATTTTTTTTCCTTTTAGTGCCTGTGAAAGGAATTTGAATTTATATGCAGCATGAATAACTTGTCAATCAACAGAAACCAAGGGGCACTTACTCCATGCAAAGACTTAACTTTGGTGGCATAGATACAAAAGACATTACTGGGTCTTTATCTTCCAAGCACCCTATACTTCAGCTGGGCAGATAAATCAGGCATACATAAAGCAAACACTCAACTGCATGACCCTAACTCCAAGTGCATGGTGAATTCTAAAGATGAGGAAGACCACTGTGGGCTAGAATAGGCAGAGAAATCGTCACTCTGGAAACGGAATTTGAGCTACTCCTTGAGGAATTATCTGGAAAGAAACAGGCAGAGAAAGTGGAAAAGAAGAGGCAGGAATTCTATGCTGGAAGAAGAGTGTAGACCAGAATTTCTCAACGTTAACACTATTAACCGTGGGGCTGCATAATTCTTGTCATGAGGGTTGTCCCATGCACTGTCAGGCATTTAGCAGTATCCCTGGCCTGTACTCAATAAAAGCCAGTGGCAGAACCTCAACTTCCCAGCTGAGATAACCAAAAACATCTTCAGACATTGCCCAGTGTCCTCTCTGAGCAACATCAGCCCCAGTTGAGAACCACTGAACTAGACACAGATACCCGGGTATAAGCGGGGAGTCTGCTTTCTCTATCTCAGAGTTTATCAATCTCAAAATTATTGACATGTTGGGCTGGAAAACTAGTCATTGAGGGGGCTGTGCATTACAAAATGTTTATTAACACCCCTGACCTCATCCTAACAGACAGCAGTAGCACCTCCCCCTGGTTGTGACAACCAAAAATATCTCCAGACATTGCCAAATGTCCCCTGGGGTGCAAAATCCCACCCATTTGAGAACCGCTGAGATCCTCAGTGGGAGCGGGCATGGCTTCCTCAGCAGGAAGTAGAACCGCTGCGACAAAGCACAGGGCTTGTGCTAGGGAAGCGCGGGGTCAGGCCGCGGGGCTAGGGTGGGCACACGCTGTGTGAGACCTCGGGTACCAGAGCCTGTGACAGGCAGCCACGGGGGTTCTTAAGCAGATGTGTTACAAAATGAACTGGTGTTTAAACTTAATCTGGCAGAAGCAAAAGGATTAAGCACCACAGGGAGGAGCTGAATACAGGGGGATCAGTTAGCAAGTTGTTTTAAGAGCCAGGTGTAAACGTTCACGGCCAGGGTGGTAGTGACATCTTTGGAATGGAGAGAAAAGAGTAAACTTAAGGGTGCTTTGCAGAAAGAAATCTTGAGCTTTGGCAGCAGACTGAGCATTAGAGATGAAGGCAAAGAAGGAACCAACTGTGAAATTCATGTTGCTCCTGGAAGGAAAGACTCAAATAAGGCAAATGGGGAGGAGGGGCACTGAATGAGTTTGATTTTGCAAATACTAACTACAGGCATTTTAGAATTTGCATAGGAATGCTGGTGAGAGGTCAGGGCTGAGTGATGGGTTTGGGAGTGTTAGAAATACAAAACCTTGACATCTCCATGGGTTAATATAGTAAGAGTTTATTTTTCACTCACATTACATTCCACTGCACAGTGGGTGCCCCTGGGTCTTTTAGGGATCCAGGCTTCTTCAATCTTATGACACTGCCATCTTAAATGAGTGACATCCAAGGTGGCCACAGAAGGGTTAAGTACTAAGGACCTCCTCAGAGATTCTGAAGACCCTGAAGTGGGTATGTTACTTCTGCCCACATTCCAATGGGGATCCAGTTGAACTGAAAAATAGTTTACCTCATGTCCCAGGAAGAGGGAATGGGATTCACAGATTTACAAGAACTTGGCCAGTCTCTGCTATGGAACATGTGCGCGCGCGTGCACACACACACACACACACACACACACACACACACACACACACACGAAGACACCTATATGACTCCATGAATTTACTGAGGACCTGAAGATACAGGGAAAATTGAAGAAGGAAGATTTCAAGGAATTCAAATAACAAATGGAAGAAGATTCGGCAAAGGATTCCGAGATGTTGTTAGAAAATTTGGAAGAGAACTGGCCCACTGTAGAGTTGACAGCAGCAAGAGGAGGCAGTCAATTTCTATGAAAGAAAATGTCTGCTTTTGCTAAGACATTGTGAGACAAAGAAATTAAACCTAATTAGCAAAGCACTTATACAACTAGTACCCCACCTCAAAACCATCATCAGCGGATCTTGACAAGTAATCTGAAACCCAAACCCCTCGGCCTCCAGTGTGCTGGCCCAGCCTAGCTGGCCACGCCTCCCCATGCACTGCCCAGGTACCCAGCAGGTCCTGGTCACTGAGTTGTTCCCCATCCTCAAGTCTACCTATTCTCTCCCAATTTCATGGTTTTCCTTTCTCAGCCTCTTCCACCCAAAGTCCTGGCTTTCCTCAAGTCCTATGTCAAATGCCACGCCATCCCAGAATGAAGCCTTTTCTGACTTCCCCTGTCAACATCAAACTCCTCACCTTTCGGCTGCCTTTTGGTTTTTCCTCTACCTCGGCACACGGGACCATCTGCTTTGTATCACTTATTCGCTCACCTGAGTGTCTCCCTCAGGAGACTGTGGTTTTCTCAAGCACCAAGCAGGGCCCCTGAGATGCACATCCCCAAGACAAACCAGACAACACTACACCTACGTCATGGGCTGGCAACCATTTTCTGTGAAGGGCCACATAGTATTCTAGGGTTTCCAGGCCATATGATCTCACTCAGCTGTCCCATTTTAGTGTAAAATCAGCCATAGACAATATGTAAATGAATGAGTATGACTGTGTTCCAATAAAACTATTTATAAAACGTGTGGTGAGGCAGATTTGATCCATAGGCCATAGTTTGCTGCTCCCTGACCTATGTGAACGACGGTTTCTGGAGTACAGTGTGAATGGGGTAACCCGGAGTATAATCTAGGAAGTCCTGGGAAGAATCAGTGTGCATCTTAGTTATCCTTCTATCTTCTGCCCCAGTTCCCAACAGCACCTGGTACAGTGTCTTCCACATAGTAGGCCCCAACGTTTATGCGTCTGAATTAAATATACCTGGAAAGATAACAACCCAGTGAATCATAATAGCATTTTGAGGGCTTACGTAATTTGAAAACTATTTTGCAAGATGTTGTAAAGTAGTTCAGGAAGGGATCATGTAAGCCCAAGAATCACAGAAAGAATGATGGATGATGTGAACTAAAAACACCTAAGGACTAGCTGCCAAAGAGAGAGAATCTGACATCAGAGCTGGATTAAAGTAACAAAAAGGCATTTCAATCCTGAGAGACCAGCACTGAGGGGCATTCCGTCATATGTAAGAGATGTCTCCCAACACCCTCTAAAGCCATGTGAATAATGCATTTAATACCGGCACTTCAGTGCTGGAAAGATGATCCTGATTTGAATGAAACTCAGAGACCAACCAAAATGATTAAGAAACTGAAAGGATTCATTTACGAGCAGCTATAAAAGAAGCCAAATACGTGCCTGGCCTGCTGATGGCCAGAAGGAGATGGGGGACAGATTTACAAAGTACTGAATGCTGTCAACACCAGGAAGGGGAGGAATGATGGTAAGTCCCGCTGGACTTAGCTCGTGTATGAACATCTATCAGGCACTGACAAATTCTTCTCATTATTAGGTCTTAAAACATTTATGGGCAATCTGAATAATATATAACTGGGAATGCTGTGATTGGTAATGTTCTATTATTACAGGAGAAGAGGGCTGCTCCAGAATAGCCAATAGAAGAAAATTATTGCTTATTAAGGAAAGAAACATTCCAGGAAAGCTAGGTGTTACAAGAGCATTACAGTGCACTAACAGTCCGCTCTTAGAAATAGCTAATATATGCAATTGTGGATAATGTTACATAGCATAGAATAAAGTATAAAAGTGGAAAGATGGCCAGATATTTCCTTCATTCCTTCCTTCTGTCATTCAGTCATCCATTTATCCAACCATCCCACCGATCTACTGTTTATTCACCATTTGTCAAGTCCTATGCTGGTGATACTAAGAGTAATACTACACAGGATCCGTCCAAAAGGAGAAAAAGCTTCCAGTCTATTGCGTCTAGTGGTGGGGTCAGGGAAGCTGGTGGACTAAGAAAGAACAGACAAGTTTGAGAGGGAGTTATAAGGGAGCGACGTAAAGTGGCCCCCAACCCAGATGAGAGACAGCAGGAAGGTTAGGGAGGTTTCCCAGAGGGGCTGGTATCCCAGTCAAGTCATGAAGGACTCTGAGTGGTCTGTTAATCAGAAAGACTGAGAATAAGCATCCCAGCTAGGAAGACTAATATATTCAAAGTGGTGGAGATGACAAAGTGCTGAACCACTTTGTTACCTCATATGTGGGACCAACAAGTAGTTCAGATTAACTGAGATAAACACTGTAAGGCAGGTGGTAACCTTAAAAATAATAACTGGAATATATTAGGACTGTGCATGACTTATTTTCCTTGTTGATTTTTTCTGTCTCCTCCAAATTTTTTCCTTTAACAAAATCACACCGTTATGTAGCCAAATAATGGCAAACATTTATACAGCACTTACTCTGTGCCAAACACTATTCTAAGAACTTCACATATATTAAGTGATTTTATCCACGTAACTCTATAAAATAGCTACTATTGTCCTTTATACAGATGAGGAAGGGAGGCAGATAGAGGTTAAATAATTTGGCAAAGTTAGAGTCAGGAAAGGAGCACCGTTTCTTAGTTGGGGCATCTCACTCTGGAGTCTCTGTTTTTACATCCTCAATGCTCCGATTCGTTTTCTAAGTCAAGAGCTTATTTTCTTAGCATTTACTCCCATGATCTGAGTCTAAAAAATTGATCTAATGAATAATCAGAGATACAGTCAAATATTTGAGGGGAAGAATGTTCACAGCCCTCAATTTAGTAGCATAAAATAAAATGAAAAATCACCCAAGTATCCTATAATACAGAATGATTAATCATAGTATAGACAATTATGCAAGCACTGGAAATTATGATTTAGAATAAAGTTAAATGACACGGGAAATGCTCACTATAAAAGTCAAAGAGAAAGTCAAGATACAAATGGTACAATCCTAGTAGTATGGTTGTGTGTGTCCAGAAAGGAAATTCACTAGTCAGACTGGGCTCCAATTCCAATTTTAGCTCTGCCATTTTTCAGCTTTGTGACTTTGGATAATAATTTAACTCTCTGTACCCCAGTTTCCTCATCAGAAAATGGGGGTAATACAGTTGTTGCAATGGTTAGAAAATTAATATATATAAAATGCTTAAAATTCTGGGTGGCAAACACCTAGTGCCAGCCATCAAAAAGTGGGAAATCCTATTTTAGAACTAGATAGTGCACATTCAAAAGGCAGTTGGATCAGCATCCTCTGTAGTCTGTGATTCAGAATGTTACAATTTCATCTAGTTATCTTCTCCCTTATATTTTAAAAAATAATTGGAAATTGAGTGAGATAGGGAGAACTTTGCATTGCAAATAAAAAATGTTTGCTTTCAGAATCTGTTTTTATCAAATTGTAAGATATATAAAACACTCAACCAAACACTGAAGGGTTATAAAAGTGTCCTTTTTAATCAGACACTTTCACAAGGCTAGAGCCTGGTATTTTATTTTGGTTGAATATTCTTGAACTGTGATAGTTTAAAACTATTTAACCCCACCATATTAAAGGCCATATATGACAAATCCACAGGTAATATCATACTCAATGGTGAAAAGCTGAAAGCATTTCCTCTAAGATCAAGAACAAGACAAGGATGCCCACTCTCATCACTTTTATTTGACATAGTATTGGTAGTCCTAGCCACAGCAATCATTCAAGAAGAAATAAAAGGAATCCAAATTGGAAAGGAACAAGTTAAACTGTCACTGTTTGGAGATAACATGATATTGATATACACAGAAAATCCTGAAGACGTCACCAGAAATCTACTAGAGCTTATCAATGACTTTGGCAAAGCTGCAGGATAAAAAATTGATATAGAGAACTCTGATGCATTTCTATACACTAACAACAAACTACCAGAAAGAGAAATTGAGGAAACCATCCCATTTACCATCACATCAAAAAGAATAAAATACCTAGAAATAAATCTACCTAAGAAGGTAAAAGACCTGTACTCAGCAAACTATGAAGACACTGATCCAAGAAACTGAAGATGACACAGATGGAAAGACACACTGTGTTCTTGGATTGGAAGAATCAATATTATTAAAATGATTATACTACCCAAGGCAATCTACAGATTCAAATCCCTATCAAAATACTAATGGCATTTTTCACAGAACTAGAATAATTTTAAAATTGTATGGAAAGACAAAAGACCCCAAATAGCCAAAACCATCTTGAGAAAGGAGAGAGCTGAAGGAATCATGTGCCCTGATTTCAGACTATACTACAAAGCTACAGTCATCAAAACAGTATAGTACTGAAACAAAAAAAAACAGACACATAAGATCAATGGAACAGAATAGAGAGCCCAGAATAAACCCACATACTTATGGTCCATTCATTTTCGACAAAGCAGGCAAGAATATACAATGGAGAAAAAACTGTGACTTCAATAAGCCGTGCTGGGAAAACTGGACAACTACATGTAAAAGAATGAAATGAGAACATTCTCTAACACCATATACAAAAATAAACTCAAAATGGGTTAAAGACCTAAGTATAAGACCCAAACCCATAGAACTCCTAGAGGAAAACATAGACAACACTCTTTGACATAAATCGCATTGATATTTTTTTGGATCCGTCTCCTAAAGCAAAGAAAATAAAAGCAAAAATAAACAAATGGGACCTAATTAAACTTAAAAGCTTTTGAACAGCAAAGGAAACCATTGACAAAACGAATAGACAACCTACTGAATGGGAGAAAATATCTGCAAATAATATAATCAATAAGGGGTTAATATCCAGAATATATAAACAGATCATACAACTCAACATCAAAAAAACAAACAACTCGATTAAAAAGTAGGCAGAAGAGTGGCACGGGTATAGCTCAGTGGTCAAGTGCTTGCTTGGTGTGCACAAGGTCCTGGGTTCAATCCCCAGTGCTTCCATAAAGGGGGAAAAAAAAGTGGGCAGGAGACCTGAATAGACAGGTCTCCAAAGAGGATATGCAGATGGCCAAGAGGTACATGAAAAGATGCTCAACATCACTAATCATCAGGGAAATGCAAACCACAGTGAGATATCACCTCACACCTGTCAGAATAGCTACTATCAAAAAGAACATAAACAACAAATGTTGGCAAGGATGTGGAGCAAAGGGAACCCTCATACACTGCTGATGGGAATGTAAATTGGTGCAGCTACTGTGGAAAACAGTATGGAGGTTTCTCAAAAAACTAAAAATAGAACTACCATATGACCCAGCAATTCCACTCCTGGGTATATATCCACACAAAGACAAAAACACTAATTTGAAAAGATACATGCACCCAATGTTCACAGAAGCATTATATACAATAGCCAAGGTAAGGAAGCAACATAAGCATCCATCAAGAGATGAATGGATAGAGAAGATGTGGTACATATATACAATGGAATACTACTCAGCCATTAAAAAAATTTTACCATTGCAGCAACATGGATGAAACTGGGTGGTATTATGCTAAATGAAAAAAGTCAGACAGAGAAAGACAAATACTGAATGGTATCATTTACACACAGGATCTGAGAAACCCAAGAAACTAGTGAATATGACAAAAAAGAAGCAGACTCACAGACATAGAGAACAAATGAGTGGTTACTGGTGGGGCGAAGGAAGAGGGAGGGGCAAGATAGGGGTAGGGAATTAAGAGGTACAAACCACTATGTATAAAATAAGCTACAAGAAGATATTGTACAACACAGGGAATATAGTCAATATTTTGTAACTATAATCGTTAAAAATTGTGAACCACTGTATTGTATACCTATAACTTATATAATATTGTACATCTATTATACTTGAATTTAAAAAACTATTTAGAAATGTGTTTCCATGTCAGGATCAAAAGACTAATGGAAATTACAAATTGGTTTTTTTTTAAAGGTTTTGTTTTGGGTTTTTCCCTTATATTTTTGTTTTTATTTATTTTGGGGGTTTTTTGGGGGCAGGGGTTAATTAGGTTTATGTATTTATTTTTAGAGGAGGTACTGGGGATTGGACCCAGGACCTCATGCATGCTAAGCATGCACTCTACCACTGAGCTATACTCTCTCCCCCAAAATTGGTTTTATGAAGGGCCCAAAGCCAAACATAGTTTATTTCTCATCCAAGTTTTGGAATTATCATAATTAGGTTTTAAATGTTAAGAAAAAATAGAAGGATATGAGCAATTTCAAGAGTAGTGCCCACTCTATTTTGCCACAAAGTTTTATTTTTATTTATTTACTCATTTTTCATTAGGGAAATTCTTGTGGCCATCTTTGGAGCTAGTTTCAGGGGTGAGACTACTGGAGTGGGTGGGCTCTGCCAAGAGAGACGGAACAAGGCGGGGGGGCAGGGGCATGTAACTTTCACTGCTCTGTCCAGAATCTGCCAAGTGGGATGGAAAACGTGTAAGTCCTTTCTTAAGAAAAGCCTAGAAAACAATCCTTGATGAAGGGAAATGAGGTTATTCTGCTGCTCACAGCATAAAGATCCTGGTTTATGGTTTCCCCACAAGTTTTCATAGTGTCTGTCTCTCCCTCTCTCTTAGGTCTCCTACGTGAAAGCGATTGACATTTGGATGGCGGTGTGCCTTCTGTTTGTGTTTGCAGCCTTACTGGAATATGCAGCTGTGAACTTTGTCTCCAGGCAGCATAAGGAGTTCCTGCGGCTCCGAAGAAGACAGAAAAGGCAGAACAAGGTACAGTTGACCTTCAGTGCAGACAAAGTCAGATAGAGCTTGAGGTGGTTAACCAGGCAATCATAGTGAACCGGAAGCTAAGGTAAATTTTTATCTTGATTTGTCCTACTGTACTGAATTACTGCCCAGGCTAGTCCTTTAAAATTGGGACAAGGTTGTCAACATGTAACAAATAAAAATACAGGGCACACAGTTAAACCTGGATTTCAGATAAATAATAAACACTATTTGGTATAGGTATGTCCCAAATGTTGCATGGAACATTCTTATATTAATAAATTATGCATTGTTTATCTGAAATTCAAATTTAACTGGGGGTTCTGTGTTTTACTTAGTGACTCTAATTGGAGATATATCCTCCATTTGATAAAATTATTTAAAAATCCTGTTGTTTTGAATATTGATCACTTGTGTGGATGTCACTGCACACATAACTGCTTTGACTTTTTCATCAATTGATGAAATAAGTATGTAAATCGGACTTTATGTAAATAAAGTCCCTCCTCTTGTTGATTTCAACCTGATAAATCCAGTTAGACCAACCTCATCGTCTCAACTTAAATTTCAATGCAGAAACTCAAAAATTCCACTATCTAGAAGTTTGAAGTTGGAAATACACAGTTTGAAATCTCTAGTTCAGTGTTTCCCAGACTTGCCTGCACATTACAATGGCCTGGAGATGTTTCAAAAATTCCAAACCTTGGCCATACCCCATACCAATTAATCCCAGTCTCAGCATGGGGCACTGGAGTACCTTCTGAAGCTCCCCAGGTAATTCCAGTGTGCAGACACACTGAGAAACACTGCTCTGGATTATCATTCAAATTCGTATAGGAGACCAGAAGCCTTGTACCTGTTTTCAGTTTCAGATTCTGGGAGAGAAACATGCTCTTTGATAAGGAGAATGTCAGTGCCTGTAACAGTATCACAGAGAACCAAAGTTAAAATTTTACATACAGGAGATGAGAGAAATTTTTCAAAATCTCTCCCCCCTCAAAATGATAAATTAAACCTGCTGGTAAAGCCATAGTTATGTACTACTTTGTGAGAGCAAAACCGAAAATGTTTCATCGTCAATTTAATGCTTCCAAAGACCTAGATGTAAAGCTGAACATTTGCTGTGACTTAGATGATGCTTTTGTGGAGGAGCTTGTGTGTGTGTGAGCTGAGTGCTACCTGCATCTGCCAAAATGTTCCCTGCATATATTCTGGGCTGGTATCCTGCTGGCTGCCCTCTCTCCTTCCTACCTCTCAGAACATGTTGTCCCACCACAGCCTAAGGAAACACACACACTTTGCTGTACATTGTTCAATATCAAGCCTTTCTCAATTTTCACCCTCCTATTGGTGATAACCGTTTCTTCAACCTCATCCACAGGTATCTAGCGCAAAGTGGCAGAAAGTTGAGGTCACTTGTGCCACCCAGGAAATACTACTACAAAGTGAGGCTATTTTAGCACATCAGCTGTACTCTCAGAATTCCCTGGCTGAGCATAGTAGGTAGCCACTGACTGCATGCTCTCCTAGACCAGAGATGGAAAATGTGTTTCATTTTGCTTCCCAGTTATGAATAACTGGTGGGATTTTCGTGAAATGCTGTGCAGAGGTATCTTATCTCATCATACAAAGTCACCTGGAGTGTTTGTTCAGGGTATAGAATTTTGTGCTCCACCCAAACCTTATGAATTCGAGTCTGCAGGGAGTTCACTGAAAATCAGTACGTTTCACAAGTGTCCCAGGTGTCTTATGATAAGATGGTTTGGGGAAACCTGGGCAGTATTAGAGCAGGTGGAAGAGAATGAGAAAGACAACATCATAGGAAATGAGGTTGGAGGAAGAGGTAATTTCAGGTTCATACTGGACATCACAGGTCAGTATGAAGGAATGGATGTTACTCTGATCGAAATCCACTGGTCAGTTTCAACATAGCAAATATCAGGCTATCGAGTGGACAGTTCATGAGTTCAAGAGCAGCAGCAGCAGATTAGTCAGGAGGCAACTGAAGAAACAGAGGTGAGATGTTGGTTGCTTAGACTGTGGTATTGGTTATGGAAAAGGAGGGAAGTGGTCAGGGTCGAGAGTCATTCATTCATTCCCAAAATATTTTCTTCCTGCTGTGAGTCAGGCGCTGTCTAAATCCCAAGAATACATTGTTGAACAGGACGGATAAAATGCAATCCCTTGATGAAACGTACATTCTAGTTATTCTTTTAAGGTAAAACCATAGGTCCTGCGGATGCATTTGATGTACAGAGGTGAGGAAAAGAGGGGAA